>NW_015625021.1:789047-811093 GCF_001515625.1 Sinocyclocheilus rhinocerous
GAATACCGCTCCGGAGCGCTATTCGAGGCTTAGTGTATCCCATCATGCATCATGTTCTGGAAATAAATCGTGAGACTTTTTGCCGAGATCTCGTGAGAGGTCACGGAAACCTTTCCAATGTAGTAAAACAAAGAGTTGCACGTTTTATTGGTGCAAATGAGTAGTGGTGATAATTATTTTGTACAACGTTTTTATCACTTAATTAGAAGCACCACAAAATTAAGTTGTCATCTGTTATAGGGACTACTGAACAGACATTTAGAAGTTGATTTTAAAATGCAAAGTATTGAAAATAAAAATAAAGCCCTGTAAACACTTGCATTTTTGTGTCCCATCAGGTAATGAAAAGTTCGACACACACTTGTGGTCTTCATGCTCAGTTGAACACTTGGGCCAAATACAGGAAATACGTCATAGTCATAGTAGTCAAGTGGGCAAGTGCAAAGACCGCAAGTGTGGGTATTTGGACAAGGCAAATAAGTGTGTTCAGCGTGAGTGCGCAATGGACCGACTTCCTCTCCACACGCCAAGTCAAAAGAAACATGGAGCAATCAGTATTCACAGAGTGGGAAACACGGACTGACGGCGCACAGGGAAAGCTCAGTGAGCGATGTGTCACCTGTGCTTCCTCTTTCCAGACCGGGGCCGTAAGCTGTGACGAGTCCAGCATCCCCGCTCTGTCCCGGTTCTCCCACACGCACCTGGAACGGACTGCCCGGGATGTGCGTCCCGTTGAACTTCACGTCGATGTCGTGGATGCCGTTCTCTCGAGGGATGAAACGAATCGCGTACTTGTCTGGAGAACAGAGTAAATTAACCAGAGAGCCAAAACATAAACATGAGCACAACTATTGACACAAACGACAACATGCCAATCAAGGACTCCGTTCATATGAGAGGTTTATATTTTCTATATTTACTTTTATATATTTAACATTTTCAATATTGAAGTTTATATATTTAATATTTAAGTTTATATATGAAATTTTGCTATATTTACATTTATGTATTTAATATTTGCAATACTGGACATTGTATATATGTTTATATATTCAATATTTTTAATGTTGAAGTTTATGTATTTTTTTTAATCTATTTTCATTAAGTTCATATATTTATTATTTAATGGATTTAATATTTAAGTTTATTCATATAATATTTTAAGTTTGCAAATTCAGTCAATACTGAAGTTTGTAATTTTAATGAAAATGTATATTTAATAAGTATTAAATATTTTCTATATTTAAGTTTCTATATTTTATATTTTTAACACTGAACTTTAATATTTAAGTTTAAATGTTATATTCAATTTAATATTGAAATGTATGTATTTACTATTTAACATTTTCTGCATTTTAAATTTATACATTACATATTTTCAATATTTACATTTATTTATTTAATAGGGACAATGCATGTTAATAGACATTAGTATGAAACACAAAAAGTAAACAAACCAGATTATATCATTGCTAATTAATAAGTTTACTTATATTTAACATGTTGAATTTGATATAATTAATATTGAAGTTTATATATTTGCTATTTATACAAGTTTGTAAATTTTTATATTTTTAGGTTCATACATTATATGTCTATTGTATTGTCTATATTTAAGTTTCTATATTTCATAATTTCTGTATTTAAGATTATATAATTAACATTTTTAATACAGAAGTTTGTAAAGTTAATATTTAAGTTGATATTTAATATATTTTCTATATTTAAATGTATATTTTTTTATATTTAAGTTTGTTGGGTGACAAGATGCTTGTAGTAAATATAATGGGTTTATTATATATATATATATATATATATATATTGAATCTGATTTCACTCTTAATTTAACATATACACCTCTTCTTCCATAACGAGATATTTCTGAGTGAAAAGCATCATTTTATGGAGGTAAACTGGGTTGTGAATGTGGTTTCATGATTCAAAAACACCTATTTTAACATGTAATGAAGTCCTTTCTTTTTGTAGTTATGACAGAAAATGATCTAATGCATCATATCTAGTTGGAACAGTTGTTAAAGAGCTCTGACCTTGCTCTAGCTCAGACACCACACACTCCTCCAGGGCTCCGGACGGACTGTGAACTTTAGCATCCATGTGGCCTTTTGCTCCGTTCAGACGCACTGCAAATGATGCCGGCTGATTCACCTTCAGACCCGACTCCTACATTAGTGAACCCACAGCTTAGAACATCTCACACACCACTGCATTCTGGGAAGGGTTTTCATGTGCGTACAATACCATTCAAAAGTCTGGGGTCGGTAATAAGTCTCTTCTGCTCACCAAGGCGGCATTTATTTGATCAAATATACAGTCAAAATTGCGAAATAGTATTCAAATTTAAAAGAAGTGTTTTCTATGTGAATATACTGTAAAATGTAATTTATTCCTGTGATGCGCGGCTGTATTTTCAGCATCATTTCTCCAGTCTTCAGTGTCACATGATCTTCAGAAATCATTCTGATATGCTGATTTACTGCTCAAGAAACATTTCTGATTATTATCAATGTTGAATACAGTTGTGCTGCTTCATGCTTTGTGGAAAAAAGTGATGCATTTTGTTTTTCAGAATTCTTTGATGAATAGAAAGTTTAAAAGAATAGAATTTACTTGAAATAAAAATCTTTTTTAACATTATAAATGTCTTTACTGTCACTTTTCATCAGTTTAATCCATCCTTGCTGAAGAAAAGTATTACTTTCTTTAAAAATCATTTACTGACCCCAAACGTTTGAACAATATATTTTAAGTATTAACTTTTTTAAAATGATGAATTAATTAGAATTTTAATATGATATATACTGTTATATGGTTTTGAATGTTTTAAAAGTGCACCAAGTGGCATAATACTAAAATAATCATAAAATGCTTATTTGCTCAATAAAAGGAATAAAAAAAAAAAACGAAATATAACGAACATATAAATAAAAACTGAAAAACAAATAAATAAATATATAAAATAAATAAAAATTATGAAAAAAAACAAAAACTTAAATAATAAAAAAATACATATTTAATTGTTCATAATCTCACCTGAACTCACTTAAGATCAGTTAAAGCTGAGAGAGAGACGGCCAACATTTGACAAGAGAGAAGATGAGAACTACAGGGTTTGCTGAACTACAGAGAATGATGGGAAAGGGTTGTTTCTAGCAGTCTCTCTGCTTTAACTGATCCTACCGTGAGCTTCACCAGAGAGGATTCTGTTAAAAGCCTTTAAATGAAACACAAGAGAAACACCAGAACGGCCACACATGTCCGACAGCTATTCAAAGACGACTTCACCAGATAAATCTGCTCCAAAGTTGTTTTTAACACTGATAATAATCAGAAATGTTTCTTGAGCAGTAAATCAGCATATTAGAATGATTTCTGATTACCGTGTGACACTAAAGACTGTAGTAATGATGCTGAAAATTCAGTTTTGACTCACAAAAATAAATTCTATATGAATAAATAGAAAACAGCTATATTAAATTGTAATAATATTTCACAATTTTACCATTTTTACGGTGTTTTGAGTCAAATAAATGCAGCCTGGGTAAGCAGAAGAGGCTTCTTTCAACAAAAGTCTAAGCCACTATTCATATTAATAATGCTGTTTTCCAGTGTAAACGTTGCTAGTTTGAGAGTCGAATAGCTGCGGACACGCGTCTGTGTGTCGGTGTTTCCTCATGTCTCACCTGAAGACTGGTAACAGTGAGTCGCCGAGCGTCGTCGACAGGAGCGTAGACGGGCACCAGGTAAGGGCTGTCGGGAATGTGCTCATCGTTGAACTTTATAGACACTTCATAGTCGCCTGCAAAGAGATTGAAGATCAGTTGCTTGGGTAAACTCAGCTTTTCAAAGGGAGCACAGGACAGAAAGGTTGTGTGTGTTTTTATACCTGGTTCCTGAGCTACATATGAGACGCCACATGATCCGTCCTTCCTCTCCTCGAAGGAGATTTCTGCACGACTGGGGCCTTCAACAGCGATGGACAGACCGCCGGCGCCCGCCTCACGCGTCCACACATTAAACTCAGCTACATGAGCACAACAAGAAACATATACAGTTCAGTCTCACAAAGACAGTCAAAACACATTACATTTGCATAAGCCTTAAAAAACGAAGCCTTTTCAAGATGACATTTGAATATATTTCCAAACCTTTTTCTCCTTTTTAATACAGTTAAATTAAAATATGTAAATAAATTCAAAATTAAATGCCAGTACAACAAATACTACCATAAAAATGCAATTTTATAACATTTTTATAATGTGTAACATTTTATAGAAAGAAACAAAAATCAGGTAAGCAAATAATTCAACATTTCTTTATGTTTAAATGGCATTTAAAGATTTCCAGCATTTTTATGGTTTTCTTTTTGTTTTTTTTTAGTTACCAGTAAATATAGTAAATTCAATGTAAAATTCAATCACAGGAACTACAACATTATGTAGGCATACTAACATAACATATAAAATTGTACAATAATTTTAATTAACAATGTAACCATTTTGATGAGTAAATAGTTGAACATTTCTTTATGAAAATGATTTTTTTGGGGGGGAATTAAACTTTTTTTTTTTTTTTTTACTAAAATGAAAATTAGATTAAAATGTTAAAAAAATTGAATAGATATTTTCCACTAACTAAAATGAAAATTAAATTAATTATAAAATAAAAAGATACTTTCCGCATTTAAGTTCAAATTACTGTACATTAAAATATTAAAATAAATTTAAAATTAAACTAAAATAAGGCAGTATAACACATACTACCAAAAGTATAAAATTGTATAAGGTATAAAGCAAAATTAAAATTTTATCATAACTTAAACATCTCTTTTGTGTTCAATGGAACTAAGTCATTTACATGAATAAATAATTGAATCTTTTTTTAATGAAAATCACTTTTCATTTCACTTTTTCAACCAAAATGAAAATTAAATTGAAATATTAAAACAAAAGGTTTTTTTTGTGTGGCAACGCTAAAATTACTGTACATTAAAACATTCATATAAATGTAAAATAAAATGAAAATAAATTAAAGGCAGTACAAGAAATACTACCATTTTCACACCGTTACACCATATTTTCCACCCTTTTCCCACCTGTTTTTAAAACTAGAATTAAAATTACATTAAAATATCAAAATGAAAATAAATAGCTGGAAGTAAAAAAAAAAAAAGATTAATGAGCGTTCATACCTGGCACACCAGTGTCGGCCTTCTCCAGACCCGGCCCTCCGGCTCGCACCTGGCGGGCTCCTCCTTCACCCAGCGGGCCGACGGTGAACTGGAAGGGGCTTCCCGGCACGTGCTGCCCGCGGTACTGCACGCTCACCGTGTGAACGCCCATCTCGTGAGGTACGAAGCGCACGCAGTAGGTGTGATTTCCCACCGCCACCATCTCAGCTGCTTCCGTGGCTCCCGACGGGCTGCTGACCTGCGCAGAGACGTCCTGGAGGTCGATTCCTGTGGAGAACAGAGAGCAGAAGCTGACAGAAGAGACGGAGGAACGGCTCTCAGCTGCTCTGACTTCTGCTCGTTCTCAAGGCTTTGCAAGCAACATACAGAGACCTGAGCCTTCCTGCACTTGGCTTTTATTATTTACTCAGCTTCATGTTGCTCCAAACCTGTATGACTGACTTTCTACCACACAACACAAAAAGACAAAGCAGCGCGAACATTTGGCTAAACATCTCTTTTCACGTTCAACAGAAGAAGTGTTATTTTATTATCATTGATATCCTATTAGAATTTCAGTTCTGATTTATTTGATTTGATTTAATTTAATTTTTGTTTTCACTTTATTTTTAATTCCAAGTTTTCATAATTTTGTTTTGTTTGTGCATCTTTTAGAAAACAAATAAAAATCACAATGTAATGAGCAAAAAAGATGTTAACATTTTCCTTTTTTTTTTACTTTAACATTACATTAGTATTAAATTTAAATTCTGAATTCGATTTTTTATTTTTTGCTTTCACTATTTTTTTTAAGTTTAAGCAATTTTGTTGTTTTTGTCATTTTTATTAGTTTAAGGAATAAATGGTGCAATGAGCAAAAAAAAGATGACAAAGATATTTTCCGCCCTTTTTACTAGAAATAAAATTACATTTGTAATCAAGAGTATAGAGGAACAAATGCATTTGTTTTAACTTTAATTTTAGTTGAAGTTTTAGTAATTTTTCTCTTCTATTTTATTTTTAAACACATGGTGTAACAAGCAAAAAATCATTACATGTAAGATATTTTCCACCCATTTAACTAGAAATAAAATTACATTAAAATATTTAACATTTAAATTAGATTATCTTTATGTCATTAGTTAAAATAGATTTTATTTTTGTTTTGTTTTAATTTGATTTTTGTTGAAGTTTTAGTAATTGTGTTTTTGTGATTTTTATTAGTCTGTGTAGTTTTTCCTTTTAGCTTTAGTTTATTTTATATTATTTTAGTAATTTAACAAACTAAACAAATATGAGAAATGTTGTTTTTTTTTGCATTTTATTTCAGTTAACACTTATTTCAAGTGGGTTTCAAAAGGGTTTTATGTTTTAGTTGACTATAATAACCTTGCACAGAAGAAATATTCATTTGGGTTTGCAATGGCAAGAGGATAACAATAAATAAATGAATAATTCAACATTTTTATGAAGTTGTAATGAGCAAAAAAAGCAGCTCTGGTTCATGCAAACACAAACACACGAGTATCAAAAGCAAGCGTGTTCTGCCAACCTCGTGGTCCACATGCGGCGTGTTTATAACGCACCCTCCAGCCCTCCGCAGGGCCTTCTGACGGGTGCCGTGCCAATCCTGGTCACCCTCACTCGGCCCACGGTGAAGCGGGTCCACCCTGCGCTGCTCTGGCCTTTGACCCCGAGCCGAATAGAGCAGTGCGAGCGATAGACGCCGCGTGAAAGCAACTCACGAGCCAAAGCCAGAAGAAACCAGGTCACTGATAGTCAGAGACGCAGAAAACAGCAGGAAAAGACAGAAACAAGTGAGGAAAGATACAGGACAGAACAGGCAGTGCATCAGACGAGAAAAACAGTAAAGTGGGAAAAAGATAAGAGTATAGAGGAAGCATGTCTGATATTTTGCCATGTATGCATGTTATTTTCACTCTATGTCTTTCAGTCTCATGAAACACTTTAAGAGTGAGTTTGTGAGCTCAGAGTCGGTCAGATCCAGCAGCGTGTGTGAATGAGCTCATATGGGATGAAGTGATGTCTGTGTGGCCTGTATTACATCACCGCTAACCCTCATTAACCAGGACAGATCTCTCAAATCACACATGGAAGCAGTCTGCATGATCCGGTTTAGTTTTAATTGGCCATCTAAAGGCCTGTTCACACACGCGATGGTGACATGACAAAACGCACATGCTCACTTGCATTCTCTACTGCAAAATATAACGCAGAGTTGTCATTTTCTAAAACTGATGTAATACATATATCTTAAAACATGATAATGATACGGTTTAGAATAAAGTTATTGTAATACAACATATCTATATTCATCTAACTAGAAATATTTGATTGGTTCATTAATTTGCTTGAAAAAAATGTGTGAAAGGCAAAATAATATAATAAAAAAAAATTCAATAAAATCATTTTAAATTAAACAAATGACATTCACATCTATCAAATATCCATCTAAATTTTAATATAGTATCTTATTGGATGAATTTATTATATTCTATTTATTATAAAAAAAAAAAAATACACCTAACCTTCAAGTAGTATTTTATTATTTTAATTTATAAAAAAAATAAATAATAATAATACAATTTATATATTAAATATAAACGAACTATAATTAATAATAAAGTTATTGTAATACAGCATATCTATATTCATCTAACTAGAAATATTTGATTGGTTTATTAATCTGCTTGAAAAAAAATGTGTGAAAGGCAAAATAATATGATAAAAAAAAGTATAGAATAAAATAATTTTAAATTACACAAATGACATTCACATCTATCAAATATCCATCTAAATTTTAATATAGTATCTTATTGGATGAATTTATTATATTCAGTTTATTATAAAAATAAAATAAAATAAAATACACCTAACCTTCAAGTAGTATTTTATTTACATTTATAAAAAAAAAATATATATATACATAAATTAATATAATTCATATATTAAATATAAATTAATTGTAATTAATAATAATATAACATCTTTTTAAACACTGTTTGTGCTTGTTAGAATTACTATTCAAACGAAATGAGGAGAAAACTGCCCTCTCTCACACAAAAAGACATTTCAGACTACGCCAAGACTCGTACTGAAGTGCAGCTTCAGCAAACCTCCTCGAAAGCCAAGCGCCAGTCTTCACACGAGTGAGCATCACGCAGCACGCACCCCTGGTCTGATGGGAAATCACAGCAGAGACTTCAATCCGATCAGCACGGCCTGCATATGTTGCCTTGTTTCACAGAGCCATGTGTTTTTACTCAAGTACGGCGACTCGATGCTGTAACGCAGGACGTGAGCCAGCAAAACAACAGCACCTTCACTTGTTTTGTGCTTTCTGGCTGGCGATCCTGTCAGAGAGTGTGTTAAACAAGCCAATAAACCAAGCCTTTTGACATAAAGTGGATGAAATAGTAAATAATTAACGCCTAATCTACATTGAAACTCCAGTTTAGGATTTGAAGAGGAATCGGAACGAGGACAGACGTCTGTTTGACATCTTCATTGAACCGATATGAGGAAGTTTCATACCTGGGATCTTCAGATTGAGATCACAAACGCTTCCAACACTAGCGACGGAAGCAGCTTTCTGACGGCGAGTGATGCTCTCACGGACACGACCTTCACCCGTCACTTTCACGCTGAACGGACTTCCTGTGAACACAGAGATGCAATACAAGTCACACAACGACAGGAACAAACACTAGACGTCTCTTCTGCTTTCATTTGATCAAAAAATACAGTAAAATTGTGAATATCACTACAATTCAAAATAGCCGTTTTCTATTTGGATGTATTTTAAAATGCAATTTATTGCTGTAATGCAAAGATGAATTTCACTTTACTGCTCAAAAAACATTTCTGATTATTATCAATGTTGAAAACAGTTATGCTGCTTCATATTTTTGTGGAAACCATTCATTCATTCATTCATTAACCTTCACGTAGTATGTTTAATTTATTAAAAATATATATAACTTATTTGTGCTGAAAGTAAATATATATAAAAAATAAAATAGGATTGTTTAATTACAATAAATTAAATTATTTGTGCCAAAGGTAAAATAAAATTACTTTAAAAAATAATTAAATAAATAAAAATGACATTCAAATCTAGTATTAAATAATTTTGGTCTCTTTTGAAGAAAATGATTAATATCATCTTATTAAACACAAATAATACGCTTAATACTCCATTTTCAATTCGTTTTTTTTTGTCTTTTGCCAAATAATCTATAAACAGGTCAAATTCCACCTTATTTGGAGCACATTCTAAATTAAATAGAAGTTTTGAATGATGCTTCATGCACGATCTCTTACCAGGGACGTGCTCTTCTGCAAACCTGATGGACACTATGTAGGTGCCTGGCTCAGTCGGACAATATGAGACGCCACAAGTGCCGTCCTCCATGTCCTCTGTCTGTATGTCCACCTTACTGGGACCCTCGATGGCCAGCGCCAAACCGCCGTAACCTATGAAGACATTAATGCAATTCAGACCAAAGATCAGATGCATCATGCCATCAACATGAACAGAAAACACACCTGAACGCATGAGAAATAAACACAGTCTTGATCCTACAAGACTTATTGTGACAAGTTTAATAGTGTGTGATATATATTAAGGACTAATTGCATAAATATTTGGAGTTCTTTATGTAAGTGGGAGATAATTAGCCGCTGTGGTACCAATTACCAATTTTTTCTCTCTCATTTCCAGCTTCGAGCCACTTTGCACAACCTGTTTGGATTCAATTCTCAGCAATTAAGTGGATTTGAGAGCTTGAGAAAACATCATTAACGGCCAGACGTTTGGCAGACCTGGTTTATTTAGTGTTTATGTAGCTCGGTTAGGCAGGTTAGATGGTTAGGAAGAAACGGTCATTTTTAACATGTAACATGAATATCTTTGTTATAAAGGAAAAAACATGAAGAGAAGCCCCACATTCTGTAATGTGACGCTTATAACCTCAGATGAACCCATTTGTTTTGGAGAAACATTTATATCATCGGCTTTTGGGAAGAAGTTGATATGCGGCTGCTAAAGTTAGGTTGGTTTAACCAAGTGAAAAAAGCCCACTCTCAAAACTATGGTATTTAGCTCTTTAGAGAATCTCAAGGTGGGGTAAAGGACTTAAAGAATGAAGAAATCGCCATATTATTATTATTATTATTATTATTAAAAATAGTAATAGTTCATATTAAATAAATTAAAAACAACAACATTAAATTTTATATTAAATTAAATTAAATATTAGTAAATAAATAAAAGAATCATAATTATGAAAAATAAATAAGATAGTAATTATTATTAAAAACGATTATTTAATAAACAACAAAAATTAAAACATAAAAACGTAAAAAATAACTAACTAAATTTAATTACTTTAGTACTTATTATTATTATTATTAAATACATTTATTAAATAAATAGATCTTAATAGTTATTATTAAACAGAATAGCTATTATTATAAAATTATTAAATAAATAAAACCTAAAATATTAATATATTAATTAAACAACAATATTTATTAAATGAAGACAGTAATAATCATAATAATAGTTACTATCAAATAAGTAAATAAAAACTATTATAAAAATATATTTAAAAAAAATAACACCACCAACATAATAATAGCTATTATGATGATTATTATGATGATATTATTATTAAAATAAAAGAAGTAATGGTGGTTAATATAATTAGATATATAAATAAAAAAGATGATAAGTTGATGATAACAGTTATTAAATAAGAAAAATTAAAAACAAAATAAAATAAAAATAAAAATGTGTTTCTCACCAGCTTCTCTGGTGTCCACCACAAAGTCGGCCATCTCGAAGGTGCATCCCTCCACCAGACCCTGACCGAACACCTTGACTCTGCTGGCGTCTCCGATCTCAGACTGGACCACCATGATGGTGATGGGGCTGTTAGCAACGTGCCGGCCGTTCTTCTTGATGCTCACCAGGTGCTCTCCGACTTCTCTTGGGATGAAGGAAATGCCTGAGGAGACAACGACCAGTCAGGTGCTACCAAAGCGAACTCCCAGCCGGCAGAAAGAATCGGAGCATGTATTGCAGCCCCACCGATGTGATTGTTGGGCTGCCTCTTGAGCAAACAGGGCTCATCGTGGCCAGACGGGGCTTTGATGCTCGCGGTGAGCAGACTGAGATCAGTCTCGTGGATATCCAGAGAGAAATCCGCAGCGGAGCCCAGCTTTACCTGAGACTTCCTCTTATTGTCCTCTGAAGAGACCAAAAACAGATCTTACTACAGAAGTCAAGTAGACTAACTAGATTACTACATACAGAGAAAAACTGTAAGAAGTCTAATGAGAGGTTTCATGTAACTTTACAGTAAAATACGGTTCAATGTACAGTTTTTGGAAGTGTAAAAGAACAATGAAACAACTTTTTTCTTATCAGTTACGTACAATAGGGTTTTTGTTACATCATTTAATGCATTATTTTAGTGTCATTTGTGTTACCATGATAGTATTTTGTATTTGTGCATCTTCTCTATATAAGCATTAAGTAAAGATGAGGATGATAATAAATTACAAAATAAATAATAGCTATTATTATTATTATTATTAATTAAAATGAATAATTATTAAATAAATATATACATAAAAAGATGTTAATTTATCAAATGAAAGAATAATTAATAAATGAAATCGCTATTATTACTATTATTATCATCAATTAAAAACTGTTAGTAAATAATTAATAACAATAGCAATTATTTATAAATTAATATTTATTGCATTATTTTAGTGTCAAGTGTGTTACCATGATGGTGTCTTGTATTTGTGCTTCTACATATTAGTATTAAGGTAATAATAATAATGATGATTATTATTAATATTAATATTAGTATTATTAAACAAATTAAATAACAAAATCTATCAATAATAAATTAGTATTTATTGCATTATTTGTCATGATTGTGTTTTTTATTTGTTCATCTTCTACATGATGAACTTTGATTCATCAGTTGTCTCTTTTTTGGTGGTTGTCAGTATTTTATAGAGGTACAAAACTGATTATAAGTATTTCAGTACATTGGCACATTAACACATTAACTTTTTTCCCCTGTAAATTTAAGTTAAATCTGTAGAATGTAAAATGTTCCTACTGTATTTTTTTACAATCAGGTTCTGGCAACCACATTTGCCTTTTTTACAGTAAATAGATTTTTTTTTGTGGTGTACCTGTGATTCTGGCCGTGAAGGGGCTTCCTGCGATGTGTTTGTCATTATATCTGACGAGTATATTATAATCTCCAGGCAGCGTGGGCAGGTATGAAACCGTACAAGTGCCGTCTTTGTTGTCCACACAGTTGATCTCAGCCTTGGACGGACCTTCAATGGCCAAATCCAGGCCGCCTGACACAAAACACAGCATGTTTTCTCAGCAGAAAGTTTTGAGCTAAATGCTGAAGCAGCGCGAGCGTGGCGTGTTTGTACAGTACACACCGTCAGACGCATCTTCAGTGTAGATGGTGAACATGGCGGTTTTATTGGCGGTGCCATAGACCAGACCTGGGCCGTACGCCGTCACGTTAGGACTGTTAGCGTTGTTCACATAGAACTGCAGAGGACTCTCTGATAAGAAAACAAACAAGCATTCACTACAATGACAGAAAACATACACAACAGAACGGAAACACAAGCAGACGGAGCAGGTGCTGAACACGAGTGTTTAGAGAATGATAAATTATTCAGAGAGGATCTTTTGTCCTGAAATGCATTATATGTTTATACAAAAGCAAATGTGCAAACAACATAACTGCTGTTAACTTAAAGGAAAAAAGGAGATGAGTG
This sequence comes from Sinocyclocheilus rhinocerous, assembly GCF_001515625.1. Lineage (NCBI taxonomy): Eukaryota > Metazoa > Chordata > Actinopteri > Cypriniformes > Cyprinidae > Sinocyclocheilus > Sinocyclocheilus rhinocerous. The sequence goes on from NW_015625021.1 coordinate 802,090, forward strand.
AACTTCACAAAGAAATGCCTGGATATTTTTCAACCCAAAATAGAAACAGAATAAACAGAAAAAATAATTAGAAAATTAAAAACAACAACAACAACATATTTTATATAGAAAATAAAAGAGAAATTTGGAAAGTGAAAGTGAAAATAGGCCTGTTACCAGGAAAATACAATGTATTATACTTCTAAAATAATTTAAAACTATTTAAATAATGTCTTTTTTTTTCTTTTTTCATTTTGGGGTGAAATCTTACCTGGAAAGTTTTTGCGTAATTAACTATGAAATCTGGAATAATATTATAATATAATATTAATATATTGTCATTAATTTTAATAACAAAATTTCTTTCATTTAGTGTCTTTGTCTGTTGTTTGTTTAAAGGTTGCAAATATGTATGTTTTATTTGTTACTTATTTGCAGATAAGAAAATCCAATAAAAAAAAAATTACACACACACACATATATATATATATATATATATATAAATAAAAGCTGGACAATAAAATTAATATTGAATTGAAAAAACAAGTTTTAAAAATATAATCACCAACATTTTTGTATAAATGTAATTATTTTAATAATAAAATTATTATTTATTGTGTGTTGTGGGGTTGCTCTTACAGTAGGTTATGAAAAACCAACAAAAAGTTAATTTACAAAAAATAAAAATAAAATCAAACATAGAATAATACAATTAATAATAAATAAAATAAATACAAAAAAATAAAAGAATGCAAAATAAAGAAATAACAAAATATAAAATAAAAGTATTGAAACAAATCATGCAAAACAATACGATTATACCAGCTGATTGTTAATGCTAACAGGATATCCTCATGTAGACTACAGGCACTCCTAACAGAATGACTCAACTCTATAAACACGTTCTTCCTGCCTTATATGGAGAAACAAGCCCATGGGATGAGGCTCGACTCTCACATTCATGTGATATTGACTGAGGTTTCTGATGGCACTGGACCAGCGACGGGAAAACACCAAACTCCAGCCAGAAAACAAGCACCTGCATGAGGATCTGCAGCAACACAAGAGCTCCTCACAGATTCCTCACGGCTGAAGTCACCCATGAAGTCTTTCTCCATGCTGAATAAATCAGTCTGTCCTCAGTCAACCTCAATCTAATGAAAGGTGAAGCCTTCTCAACCTTCACCCGAACGCTCCCATGCAGCTCTGGGACTCAAAACAAATTCTGACAGCACATTCATCACAGACGGCTCGACTCCCTCTCATCACGCTTCCAGGAGCTGCTATTAAAGGGTTAGTTCACAGAAAAATCTAAACCCTGTCATGTACTCATGTCGTTCTGAACCCAGATATGACCTTCTATAATAAGCACAAAATGAGATGTTTCACAGAATGTCCAAGCTCTTTATCGTACAACAAACACTTGCATAATATGGAAAATTGCAGCCAAATCACTTTATGAAACATACTGGTTGAAGGGGAACAAATGATAATTTATGAAATAAATGAAACTAAAAGAAATGAAATTTTATTTTTGTGTGAAATATTTTATAAACCGCAACAAACAAACTTTTGTATAGACAATCAAGTGGAAATTTCTATTTATTTTCTTAAAAAAACAAAAGAGGAAATTAAGCCTTTTATTGGCATTACATTTTTTTTTGCATTGTGTTACCAGAAAGTTATGTTTTTAAAATAATTAAAATATGTATATATATGTGCATTTATGTATGTATATATGTGCATGTATGTATATACATATACGTATATGTATGTGTATGTATGTGTATATATATGTGTGTGTGTGTATAGAAAAGTAAATAGAAATGTATAATTCTTTTCTAAAAAAAAAGAAAAGAAAATTAAACCTTTTTAGGCCTATTAAGATTTTTTGCATAGTGATATACTACCACAAAGTTATATTTAAAATTATTTAAATAATTTAAATTATACTTTTAAAACAACTTAAAAAATTATTTTTTCCCCTTTGACTTTGGGGTGAAATATTATCATTAATAAAATATATATGAAAATTATATTTAGAAGCATTTTTAAGAGTTTCTATTTGATTATTAATATGAATAATAATCATCATCAGTTTTGATGGTGTATTATGAACAGATGGTGTGTGGTCTCTGACCTGGGATGTGCGTCCCGTTGAATTTAATGTGCATTTCGTGGAGGCCAGCCTCTGTGGGCGCGTACTTCACCGTGACCGTCCCGTCTTTGTTGTCGATGATCTCAGGCTGGGCGCTTTTACCTGACGGCATGTGAACCTCACCTGGAAGACAAACATTACCAGTTTAGATTATGGTTATTGAACAAATATCACTGCTGATTTACAGGTCATCACTTCTAATGTGAGTGAATCTCACAAAATGGAAAATATCTGGTATATTTTATGTCCAAAAAAAGGACTGTTAAGACATTTTGGCATTATTTTAAATTACACATTTCTTAATCTTCCATTAAAAAAAATAAAAATAAAATCAGGCTATAAATGTCAATGGAAGTATTGTTGTATGTATGTACAGAATTTTAATAGTAAAATTATTATTATTTATTTTGTGTGTTGTGTTATCATTGTTGGTTATTGTTTATGAAAAAGTACTTCACAAAAAAATAAATAAATAAAATGAAATAAACTACCAGAACTGAAACATTTCTAACAAATTTCGTTACCATGTGAAAAATCTAAATCAAATATATATTATATACATTATATAATATATAAAATGTATATTTATTAGTATTAATACTTTATGCCAGTACTTCTGGTTTGGCCTTTATGATAATAATAATAATAATACAATTATTATTATTTTTATGCGTGTTGTGTTGCTGTCACTGTTGGTTATTATGGTAAATCAATTTAAAAAAATACAAAAAAATAATAAAATAAAATAAAACTACCAGTATCAAAACATTTCCAACAAATATCATTAACATATTGTGAAAAAAGTATACAGCACAAATTATATAAAAATGTACATTTACTACATTTACATTTAGTAATTTTGCCGATGCTTTTATCCAAAGTGACTTACAATTGGGGAATACATACATTCCCCAATAAATACATAATTTACTAGTATTAATACTTCAATGGCAGTATTTATTGTATAGCCTATTATTATGTTAATGAATAAATAAAAGTTGTGAAAATATTTTTGATGATTATTTTGCATTACAGGAATGAGAATTTTGAGAAAGTGGGCTTAGTTTACAAGAAAGTAATTTCATAACGCCAAAAAAAAAAATATATGAATGATCTTGCATTTTCTGTTTTTCCTCTTTTTAATATTGGGGTAAAATATATATTTTTTTACAGATCTGCAGTTGATTGCACAAAACCTCTAAGAAAACCCTTTAATTTGTCTCAAATTGAACTCACAAGCAGCAGAATAAGAGTTCTGTTAACTTTAAGAGGTTCTGTGCAACGGCTCCAGGAGTCTTCTGCAGTCTCTCACCTGTGATTTCCCCCTTCCTAAAGGTGAAGGGAATCACCATATCGAAAGGCTTGTATCCCGTCCCGTTCACGCTGTTGGCAGGAACATACGCGCCATCTGTAACCTGTGAGGCAGAAATCTGAGTAAATGAGAGCGGACGCTACAAACGCATCCATTACAGCGGCCTGTCAAACATTTCCACGTTTAGTCAGTCTGTGCGATCCATTCTGAAAGCCAGAGCGCTGTGGACGAGAAAAGACATTAACAGCTCAGTGAATCAGCCACAGCAGAAGACAAACGTGTGTTAGACACCAAACGCTGGAAGACAGAGATCGGCCCCCAGCACACCTGACAAAGCAAAGAGAGAAGAAAAATCCCCATAACCACGGTAAACATCTGAGAAGTGAGGAAAAGTGATAGTGTGCATAGAAGGAAACATGTTGAGACATCTAATACAGGAAGATGCATTACTGAGAAATCACACTTTCTGTTTTTCCCCATTTCCCCAGGAGGTATGAGGTAACCGCTATGACCAGACTTACAACTGCGTGTAAAGATTATTAATATATCACTACCCAACAAAACATAGCAAGTTGACTAACTAGACAGCACTTTAGGGAACAATAAGAGCGAAATTATGCTCTCCAATATGCTTCATTTCAAGAGTTCTACACATCCCAGATTATAAATACATTATTAAATAGTGACAAAAAAACCCTCTACCAAAAATAGCTAATTCTAATTCAAATATACGGTTTTACATAATTTTTGGGGTCAGTAAGACTTTTTAATGCAGAAGAAGCCTCTTCTGCTCACCAAGGCTGCATTTACTTGATCATAAATACAGTAAAATTTGTGAAATATTATTACTATAATTTAAAACAGTTGTTTTATATTGGTTTTCTAATTTACTAATATGATGATTATTATTATTATGGTTTTTGTGATAAAACTTATTTACCAATAACTAATTCTGGGTCAAACAAAAAGTTTGGTAAGGTTGGTAAGAATTTTTAATGTTTTTAAAAGAAGTCTCTTCTGCTCACCAAGGCTACATTTATTTGAACAAATATACAGTAAAAAAAATGAAATATTAAAATTTAAAATGACTGCTTACTATTTGAAAATATATTTAAAAAGTAATATTTCTGTGATTAAAGCTGAATTTTCAGCATCGTTACTCCAGTCTTCAGTGTCACATGATCCTTCAGAAATCATTCTTCATATGCTGCTTTGTAAACATTTATTATCAATGAAAACGGTGATGCATTTTATTTTTCAGGATTCTGTGGTGAATAGAAAGTTTAAAAGAAGAACAGCATTTATATTAAATAGAAACATTTTGCAACATCATAAATGTCTTTACGGTCACTTTTGCTTAATTGAATGCATCCATGCTGAATAAAATTGTTAATTCCTTCCATTTCTTTGAACAGTATTGTGTGTTTTTAAAGCTAAGAGTATTAAGTGTTTCACAGATCTGCTTTGTGGTTTTGGAAATTACATCTATTAAACTTTATGAATAAAACTACATCAGGGCAGCAGAGAAGCGCATAATAGGTTAATGTCTTAATAATGACCAACTTAAATCTGGTGTCCGCTCCAAACAAAACTAGATCAGTCTAAACACTCAGCCATCGAGTTTCCCTCTGCTTCGGTCATCAGTGAGAAAACCAGAGCGTGTTCAAGACTAATCAACCAGAGAGGGAGGAAAAGTAACAATTCCAACCATTTCCTGCAAAAAACAAGGCTTGAGTGGTCAAAAATGCAGAGGAACTGAACAGAAACCCCATTAAATGAATGATAGGAGGTCAAGAACAGAGACAAACATCAGGACAGAGAGGTGACCGGCTGGAAGCTGGAGCTCAGAGCGAAGGCTGAAAGAGAGCGAAGGGTGACGGGTGAGACGTGTGTCTTTGTACCCAGGGCTGGAAGCCGACGCCTGGTGCCGCCTTTTGCTGTTGGACTGACTGCTGCTGCATCATGGGAACTTCATCTGTTGCCTGGGAAATGATATGTATGGACATGAACCTTCAGATGCATGAGGAACACAAAGAAACAGAGTCAAACGCACACAGCAAATTCGTTGTTGTTGCTGCGGCGGTAACAAAACTCCATGCGTTACTGTGCTAACAGGTAGATACTGAAGCTACAAATGTGTACAGTATAAGTCACAGTTTACATAAACGTCCGCTTGCAGAAACGCTGAGAATGATTTGAAGAAAAATCTAATTGCAATGTTTCTGTTAAAAATTCTGATTGAAATTAAAAAACAAAAAAGTAAAAAAAAATTTACAAAAAAAATAATTTCAGTAAAAAACATTTTTTTTTTAAGTTTTATTTTTCTTTTTTTTACTTTCTGTAAAATATATTACACTTGCATTATTTTATTCCAGTAACAGTTTCATTTATAATTATTATAACCTATAATAATGCTAATATTTAATCATCAATATTTTCATATATTGATATATAATATTGACATATAATGCAAACATTTAATGTGCAGCAACTGAAAATGAAAAAAAAAAAAAAATGCAGCTATAAACATCAAATATATAAATATTTACATTTTAACCTTATACTGTAAAATTGCTGTTTTTCTTAAATACTTGTTTTTTATTTTACAGTAAAATATATTGCACTAGTACTATTTTGTTTCAAAGTTTAATTTACTAATATTTATTCTTCTTATTATTTGATAAAACAACTTTTATTTACCATTATTATTATTATTATTAAAACTATTAAACAAAATAAAGAATATTACTATTGAATAATATTTTACTGTAAAATAAAATAAAGCATTAAAAAAATATAAATTTCACAGTAAACCTTTACCATATAAATTCTAATACTTGATAGCTGCCTTAAACAGCGCATGTATTTAATTAAATCGCAGCTTTATCACTCTTTTGATTTATCGTTCAGCTCTCTGAGAATACATTATGTTTTTAATTGTGTTATGAATTCCGCTTTGAGACAATCCGGAACACAAAGATGCATGAAATGGAGCGTTTGCGTGCATGTTTCAGGCCTGAATCAAAACCTTCCCGTAACGTCAGGAGATATGAAAGCATTAATAAAACGAGTGCGATCATTTGTCTTGATAATGCAAAGAAACTACATCTTAATACAGGAAGAGCCCATACGAGCAGAAACAATGAACTCCAGATGAGGATGTGATGACACACAGCGCTGAACCGTGTCTATTCAGTATGCTTCCTCTTAAGAGCGTTTTCGTCTCACCATGACTTTGAAGGGGCTCCTGGGGATGTTCTCCCCTCCAAAGCGCACGTAAATCACGTACGTCCCGGGTTTAGGAGCCGTGTAGAAGATGTCGAAGGTGCCGTCCTTGTTCTCGATGACTTCAGCTTCCACCTCGGTGCCGTCTGGAGTCACTACGACGCAGGAGACCTTCCCCTTCCCCGCTTCTTTAGTGTTCACCACAAACCCGACCTCCTCTCCAATGCCGATGGTCGGCCCGATGCCAGGTCCTGAGGACACACACCCCATGATCATGTGTGAGTGATTGCATCGGTGAAGCATTGTTTCCTCTTGGTGTGTTTTCAATTTATAAATTTGAGATTGTTGAGATTTAAAAGCATTTAACAGATTTTAGGGTCAGTTGTTATTGTGGCAGAACATGTTTTGAATATACGTTTTTTTTTATCCCACTTATCCGTTTCAGATTGGTCAAGTTGGTCTAGATTCATAAAGGTAAATAGTTATTAGTAATATTCACCACAAATTAGTATTTCAAGGCTTGTTGATGACTCAGGCATCAGTGCAGTAGCAAGATACTTTATATTACATCAAACACTAGCAGCTCATTGTGGGAAGAGGATGGAAAATGGAAAATTTTAAATGTAATCTGTTTTCAAACTAAATTGCATTACCAAAAATAAAATCCAAACCACATACAAATGTGGTTTGAACAAAACAAAACAAAACAAATTATGTATTTTCCCATAGTTATTCAGGCTACAAACAATTAAAATAAATATTTAAATAAAAGACTTAAAAATTACAAATCAAAATATAAAAAAAAATTAATTTATATTTCTAAATGCATTTACAATTTTTTTTTGTTGAAAATTTTAATAAAATATATAATTCTAATATAATAGAATAAAAATGTAACAATAAATATAACTACTATATAAATTATAACCTTTATATATTATATAAATAATATCATATACATATATATTCATGTCTGATATATCATATAGCTGAATAAATAAGCTTTCCATTGATGTATGGTTTGTTATGAAAGGACAATATTTGGCCGAGATACAACTATTTAAAAATCTGTGTGCAAAAAAATAAAAATTTTGAGAAAATCGCATTTTAAATTGTCCAAATGAAGTTCTTAGCAATGCATATTACTCATCAAAAATTAAGTTTTAATATATTTACGGTAGGAAATTTACGAAATATCTTCATGGAACATGATCTTTACTTAATATCCTAATGATTTTTGGCATAAAAGAAAAATCCATAATTTTGACACATACAATGCATTGTTGGCTATTGCTACAAATACACCCCAGTGACTTATGACTAGTTTTGTGCTCCAGGGTCACATATAAACATTTTAATATTATACATTTAGATTTTAACATCAAAACATTAATATATTATATACAATACATATTTTAATTACATATATAAAAATATAGCATACATAAATTTGTTAATTATGAAAATAATAAATATGAAATATTCCGTTAAAATAAATACATAAATATAAAGAAATATAATATAAATATAATATTTAAAAAATGTAATAATATTATTAAAAAAAAAAAAATTAAATATAAAATAATTTGATTAAAAAAATATTATAATATAAAAATACATCCAAAACAAGGCCTACGAATCCCCAGATGAGTGCAGACGTACCGGTGACTGTACACTTGCTGGCGTCTCCTGTAGCGCTCGCTCTCACTCTATATGGAGAAGTGGGGATCTCGTCTCCACCGTACTTGATCACAATAGTGTAACGGCCCACCTTATCCGGCACATAAGACACTTTGTAGGTTCCGTCGCGGTTGTCCTGAATGTTGGCTTTCTTGGGTTTACCATCCAGATCCTGAAACACATGAGAAACAGCATGAAACGACTGCAGGACCTTCAGCCTCCTGAAACAGAGAAACAGTTTGAAACACTGTGAATGACACCGAGAGGAGCTTCATCAATGAGAAGCAGGCCTGAGGAGGAAGAGCTTCAGTTTGCCCCTGGACTTCCTGCTGCTGTTTGGCTTTCATCAGAAGATCATTTATCTCACTGCTGGCCGCTTCGGTCTCGCTGAATGCATTCAGAGTCAGAAAAATCTAATCTAATACTGGATCACCGGAGCAGTTACTTCTCAAAAGATAAAATAACATGCTGCATCCAAGAGAAAGATGTATGAAAGATGAATGTCACAATATGCTATTATGTGATACTTGCAGATCCTCATTCATCTTTTCCACTGCAAGTCAAAAACTGAATCCAAATGTGATTTTCAGCCTGCTGGCTGACTGAAAACTTTCTACTTCAAATCTACTTCAAATAAATATATATATATA
>NW_015625021.1:811210-834070 GCF_001515625.1 Sinocyclocheilus rhinocerous
TTTTTTTTTTTTTTTATGTTTTTGAAATAAGTTACTGGAGCAGTAACTTAAGATAAAATATACTATACTATATAAAAAGATACTTTGCTACTATGTGATACTCCCGGATCCTCATTAATCTTTTCCACTGCAATTCAAAAACTAAATCCAAATGTGATTTTAGAGTCTGTTGGCCAACTGAAAACATTCAAATCAACCTCAGAAAAACACATTAATAATAATCAGACGTATTAAAACGCTAATCCGTTTGTTCAAAACACAAGAGGAAGCTGAGACTGGAGACGTCAGGACTCACGGTGATCTGCACAGACAGCTGGCCCTCGCCGGCGTCTTTGGCGTCGATGGTGAACTCCACCGGGAAGCTGGCCGAGAGGCCGGTGGTGAGCCCGGGGCCGCTGGCACGCACCTTACTGGCATCATGAGTGGGCTGAACGCGCAGCTTGAACGGACTGGAAGAGATGTTTGAGGGATTGGTCTGATTTAGAGAACAGTAGCACTCATAGCGGCTGTGAACTGAGCGAGTGAATCTGACACAGGTTACCTGCGTGGAACTTCCTCGTCTGCGTATTTGACTGCGACCGAGTATGAGCCCTCGACAGACGGCGTGTAGGCCACTGTGTGTGTGCCGTCACCGTTATCTGTGACTTCAACTGGTTCAGCTATACCTGCAATCAACAAGCCAATTATATGATTGATCTGCCAAAAGCAAAATAACGAAATTATTTACATAATGATAACTGCTACCAATCTTAGTAAATTAAACATGCAACATAGTGAGAACGATAAAGCAGCACACGTCTGTTAGAAACAATTTGTTGCATAAGTTTAAAAAAAAAATATATATATAAAAAATTAATTAAATAAATCACACGTTTAAGTATATACAGTGCAGTATGCTAGCATTTAATTCAGAACAAAGGCAAAAAATGAATATAAATTAATTAATATAAATAAATAAATGCTTAAGTATATACTGTGCAGCAGGCTATTATTTAATTCAGAAAAAGGCAAAAAAATTAATTAAATAAATGAATATAAATGAATGATAAATGAATGCATACATACAGAATTTAACTATATACCGTGCAGTATGCTATTATTTACTGACGCAAAAAAAGAATGAATATAAAGAAATTAATGAATATTAATTCATAAGTGTTTACGTATGCTAATATTTAAAAAGCATGCTAGTATATAATTCAGAACAAAAAACAAATCCCCATGAATTAAAATAAATAAATAAAATGTCTACATACATACTCTGCAGTATGTGAATATTTCATTCAGAACAAAAAACCTAAAATAAATGTTTATATATATATACACACTATGCATTATGCAAATATTTATTTCAGTAAAAAAAAAAAAAAAAACACTAAAGCCCCTAAATAAATAAGCCCAACAAAAGGGGGAAAAAATAAAATCAGTGTAATGCACGAGCCTTATGTAAATGCATTTTTACCTTTAGGTCCAGTCACAGCCACAGAGAGAGGAGCGACACCAGCTTTACTGCAGTCCACAGTGAAGGATTGTGGGATTTTAGCTCTCACTCCAGAACTGACACCAGGCCCAGAGATCTTCACCTTACTGCAGTCAACAACATCCTTCACCGGCACTTTAAATGGGCTTCCTATAACACAAACAGAGATAAAGACCTTTACATTCAGAAACTGACTAGTGCCTCCATGCATGCTAATGCAATTCAAACAGAGCCATTATAAGAAACGGCAGATAAATAAGATTAACACCCAAGACAAAGGAAGTCAATGACAAGTAAAAACAAGCCAATAATGACAACTCAAATAAGATTTGTATATGTGACCCTGGAGCACAAAAGCAGTCTTAAGTCGCTGGGGTATATTTGTAGCAATTGCCAAAAATACATTGTATGGGTGAAAATTATTGATTTTTCTTTTATGCCAAAAATCATTAGGATATTAAGTAAAGATCATGTTCCAAGAAAATATTTTGTAAATTTCCTACTGTATATATATAAAAACTTAATTTTTGATTAGTAATATGCATGGCTAAAAACTTCATTTGGACAACTTTAAAGGCGATTTTCTCAATATTTTTATTTTTTTGCACCCTCAGATTCCAGATTTTCAAATAGTTGTATCTCAGCCAAATATTGTCTTATCCTAACAAACCATACATCAATGGGAAGCTTATGTATTCAGCTTTCAGATGATGTAAAAATCTCAATTTCAAAAAATGGACCCTTATGACTGGTTTTGTGGTCCAGGGTCACATATACTCTCGGTTGTAGAAACAGGCTGTCAACAATGCTGCTAGCATGTTTTATTCATTGCTATGCAGTTTCTTAAGTATTCTGAGTGAGTTTGGATTTGGTTTCCACAAGCCTGTAGTCTGATAACTCAACGACTCTCTGAAATATTGCTCTAGCAGCTTCTATAGGCTTGATTTAAACGATCTGGAAGCGGCGTTCGTGTGGGAGAATCGCACTCTGTGGTCTTGGCGGTGAATGTTTTCAATGAAATGCGAGCTCGTAATGTCCAGCAGTGAGAATGCGGTAGCTGCTCTCCTCAGATCCGCGAGATCTTGTATCCCGGGTGTAACGCTAATGAAAACAAATTTTCGGCACAATTCAAGAGGTTTTGCAGGGGAAAACTGGGACTCTGGTTAAAAACATGTCAGGTTGCAACTCTCAAAGCTCCAGTAATGCTTTCTTCAGGCTGCTTCTGTGCTTTAAGTGGTGCATTGGGGATATAAAATAAATCTGTTTCACGTACCGGGAATGTGCTGTCCTCCATACGTGATGTTGACGTCATACAGACCAGGCACATACGGGGTGTACTCCACATTACAGCTGCCGTCTTTGTTATCTTTGCAGGACATCTTCGACTCAGACGGACCTTCCACGGTTATTCCCAATCCACCGATACCAGCTCCTCTGTACGGATCAAAAGATGGCTGGTTAGACAGTCTCAAGTGGTCATTTTAGTATATTTATGTTCTTGATAGAGTACAGAACAAGGTCTCCACTAATGTTCAAAAGTTTGGGGTTGATAAGATTTTTTAATGTTTTTGAAAGAAGCCTCATGCTCATTTATTTCAATCAAAAACAGTAAACAAATAAAACATTCAAATTAAAATATTAAAATATTAGTGTTATTTTAGCATTATAGTTTTTATTATTTTGAATTAGTTTTTATTTTTACATTTTTTGCTTTAATTTTAACTTTAAAGTTTTAGTAATATGTAAATGTAGTAATTGTGTTTGTGTTTTTGTTAAATATTAGTGCTGTCAAATGATTAATCGCATACAAAAAAGTTTTTGTTTGCATAATATGTGTGTGTGTACTATGTATATTTATTATGTATATATAAATACACATACATACAGTATATATTTTGAAAATATTTACATGTCTATATTTATATTCATATAATTTATATTATAAATAAATATATTTAATATATACAACATATTAAACAACATATTTTTCTGAAATATATACATGCATGTGTGTGTATTTATATATACATAAATACACACAGCACACATACATATATTATGTAAACAAAAACTTATTTTGGATGCGATTAATCACGATTAATCGTTTGACAGCACTATTAAATATGTTTGTGTAGTTTTTATTAATTTTATTTTATTTTTTCTCATTTTCATTTAGTGTTCTAAAATAAGTTTATAAAATAAGGTAAAATAAGGTTGTTTATTTATCTTATTTTATTTCAGGCCATGAAAATGTTTTAGTTAGCTAGTTAACTATAATAACACTGGCAAAAAGTGTTAATGGAGTTATTAGCACTGGAATACCTTACTTGTATAATTGATTCAAAGACGGACCTTTTCTACAAAGTACGGGAACCATTAGTAAATTATTTGGACCCTGGGATTGCCAATATTATGCTGTTTGGATTTCATGGATGAAAACATCTGTGCGATGAGAACTTCTACCAATATGTTGAAATTTGGATATTTGAGCTGGTTTTTTTTTCTTTCTCTCTACTTGTTTTTGTTCTTTCTTTTCTTAAGCTCCAAATGAATGAATGTTGTTGATGTCTTTGTCTATTGTGATTTGCAGTTTATGGAAAATCAATAATAATAAAAAAAAACTAATAACAACACTGATTTCAAATGTTGTTCAAATGCTGTTTTCTATGTGAATGTTTTAAAGAGTAATTTATTAATATGATCAAAGCTGAATTTTCAGCATCATTACTCCAGTCTTCAGTGTCACATGATCCTTCAGAAATCATTCTTATTACGAATTATTCTAATTATCCATATCTAATTATTATTTCTGATCATCAATGTTGAAAACAGTTGTGCTTTGATGAACAGAAATAAAACATTATTTGTAACACTATTAATTACTTTACTGTCACTTTTGATCAATTTATTCCATCCTTGAAGAATAAAAGTAATAATTTCTTTAAAAAAAAACAAATTACTGACCCAAACTTTTGAGCGGTATAGTGCAGGTAAATCTAACAGTTAAATGAAATGACAAATGTACAGTATGATTTGTGAAGCTCTTTCACCTGGTGACGATGGAGAACTTGTTGGGTTTGTCGGTCAGTGCTTCTTCCAGACCCGGGCCCTTGGCCTGCACACGTGAGGGGTCACAGCCCTCACCCACCCCGACCTGGAACGGACTCTTTTGAACCGGAGTCTCATCGTACAGAACCTCCACACTGTGGACTCCTGCGGCGAGCAGACAGAAGAATCACACTCAGCTTGTAAGAAAGAAAAGCAATGGTTTCTCCTGTAGCATCTTGCCTTAATCAGACATTGTCGTGCTGCCGCTGAGAACGAGCCTGTCACCTCATAAATCTAGCTAAATTAGCAATATTTTCTGGCAAGCTTTATTGCTGTTCTTCAAAATACACAAGTGCAAGATGAAACCTGTAGCGCTCCCGTATCTCAAACAGTAGATCAGCGGTGGCCAACATCGGTCCTGGAGAGCCACAGTCCTGCAGAGTTTTGCTCCAATCTTGATAAAAACTCACCTGCATGTTGCTTTCTAGTAACCCTAAAGACCTTTCTTAGCTTGTTCAAGTGTGTTTGATTAGGGTTGGAGGCTCTGCAGGACTGTGGCTCTCCAGGACCGGCAGAGGCCTGTTATAAAGGTTAAATTCTCAGGGATTGAATGCACTGATAAAACATATAGCTTGCATTACATTCAGCTTGTCGCTTTGGTTAAAATGTCTGCCAAGTACGTGAATGTAATGTAAACTAGTGTTTGTTGGGAAGAAACAGTAAATCAACCAATCAATGAAACAAATCAATCAATAACTGTCCTGGCAACCCAATTGGACCTTGTATAATTCATAAATAAATAAATAAAAACATAGGATTGTCCAAGCCATCCAATTGGATTAGAAAATAAATAAATAAAACAAACAATTAACAAACTGTCAGGCTATCCAATTAGATCTCATAAATAAATAAATCAATACAATTCTAACATACGATTTTTCAGGGCATTTAAGTAGGATGTTGTGCATCGTACCATTCTCAAACGGTGTGTATTCCACGTTATAAGTCCCGTCGCCGTTGTCACTAATAACACAGTCTGTAGCAGCACCTGACGGGTTCTTCACATGAGCTTTCATGTGTTTCCCACCAACTTTGGTCAGAGCTCGTGCATCCACAGTGAAGTCAGTCGTGGCCTCCCTGAAAACTCCTGCAGAGCAGAGAGGAAAAGCATACACTAATACTGACATTTTTTCACAAAACAATGCATCTCCTCTATAAAAATGTCATTGCCTTTTAATTAATTCATCTTTCAGCAAAATTGTTTTTCAGGGCCATCTTGCACTGAAGGATTACACCATTTAGAGCATGACAACACATGCAGGGCCTGCAAAACAACATCTTTTCAAATAGATTTTGTTACGAAACCAAAATGAAAAGTCTCCAGAAATCAAGTAAGCCAATATCATGAAGATAAAGCATACAGAAAAACACATTTTCAGACGCTTTTCCATTGGTTACAAGAAAAAGGAATGTAAGAAGGTTATAGAAATCATGGAAGGCAAAAATCAAGCAAAAGACAGAAGCTTGTCAATTGCCTACAAGATGCATTCATCCTTAACCCTCTGGTGGTGTTGTTCGGTCATTTTAGACCAAAAAAAAAAAAAGTTTGGAAATTTTAAAAATTGCTACTTCATTGAAATAGTATGAAACTCCGTGACCTTTACGGCAGTCGCTACTCGTTATGTGACCCCTCCCCAAAATTATGGACTTAATTCAAAAAAGCTAAATGGCCGTCAAAGAAATAGTCACACTTGTGGCGTTTGTGGTCAAAAATGACCGCTATATGAAATGAATGAGAAATAAGCAAAAATATGAAAATACAGAGATGTTTTTGTGTGTACAATCTACAAATCAGCCACAATGCAGAAAAAAAGTGCACAACGACGAAGGGATGACAAAAGTTAAGCAATTATGCCTGAAAACACTGCTCAGTAACTACGGAATGCACAGCTCTGAATATATAGGACTATACAGTAGGGCTGCATGATTAATCGAACGCGATTAATCGCGATTGTCATGCACATTTTGTCAGTAAAGCCGGTTCTGTGATTAGCAGTAAATCTCCATCACGTGCTTTCAGATGGAGCAGCATTTACTACACAGAGTCGTAGTTCTCTGAAAAGCTATGCAAAATCGCGTTCATAATCGCAGATGATATAATCGTAGGATTATGAAATCGACTAAATTGTTCGCGATAATGACAGCTGTTTGCGTGTCTTCTCAGGGAACTACGGCTCTGTGTACTAAATTCTGCTCCATCTGAGAGCACGTGAAAATTCCACATTTAATAACATGTTTTTACACCAAGCTCACTTCATAACGTCAGTCGAGTGTTTGAAATAAATCCTTCTATGAGATGATATGGCTCCTTAAACAGAATAATTAAGGCACACAATATTTCATTGTATTCTAAGCAGTGATTAAGGCTATGTCGATTAGCATTTCACCCTGGTATTATAGATGATTTTCTTTATTTTTTCTCTAGACATTATTGAAATGAAACATAGTATATTCATCTCACAAAAATAAAATTATCACACAATTATGGCCTCCGGTCAGTTTTGACCACGAACAACACAAGTGTGACTCCCAAATGAACAATACCAGTGGTTAAAAGTGAACATAAAATGGTGTTTTATCTTGATGTTTATGTCAATACCTTCTCCTGCAACTCCTGGTCCAAACACCTTCACTTTGCTGGTATCAACAGCCGGATCCACAGTCACTTTGGCGGGGAAGTTGGGCACAGTCTTCCCTCCGTACTTCAGCAGCAGTGTGTACATACCGGCCGTCAGCGGGACGTAGGTGACCGTGTAGGTCCCGTCCTTGTTGTCCAGAACTTCAGTCTTGGCTTTGGCTCCAGAGTCAGGCTCGGCCTCCAGCGTTAACTGGCCCGGTCCAGCTTTGGCGCAGTCAACGTTCAGCACACTGATCTCGCCTACTTTGCCTCGTTTCAGCCCGGATCCGGATGCCACCACTTTGGTGGGATCAAACGGATATTGGATGTCTGCGTGGAAGGGCGAGCCAGGAATATGGACGTCCTCGAAGAGAATGTTGACTAGATACTCTCCGGGTTCGGTGGGGAGGTATGACACAGAGCAGGTGCCATCGCCGTTGTCAGAGCACTCGATTTTGGCTTCGGTCGGACCCTCGACGGTTAGACCGAGTCCACCGGTTCCAGCACCCTTGGTGTCAATGTTAAACTCAGCTGGACTTGCTACAAGACCACCTTTCAGTCCTGGACCGAACGCTTTGACCTGCACAGACAGAACCACTAAGTTATGATCTCTTCTCTTCTAAATGAAGTCAAATCAGTTTTGCTTCAACATACCTTGCTGGGATCAGGAGGCAGCATGGCTTCAACTGGGAAAGGGCTTCCTGGCACGGGATTGCCATCGTAGACAACCTCCACCACGTAAACGCCCTCCTCTTTGGGGATGTACTTCACTAGACTGGCTCCTTTACCTGGTTGAGGCTCAACCACGCAGGGCATGGACTTCCCTGAGGGGCTGGTGATCTTGACTTCAAGTTTGCCCTGTCCACCTGCTCCTCTTGTACCAATAGCAAACTCTTGATCCTCGCCCACTTGCACACCTGGAATAAAGCATTACATGGGGTTTTGTTTTTAAAAGCAAAAAAAATTAAAAAAAAGTTAACAATTAAAATAAAATTACTACAAAATTTTAAGCAACCTTTAAAATTACTAAATTTTAAAATAAAATTACATTAACTTCTGTCTATTGTTGAATAAAACAAATAAAAATTTAATAAAAATTAATTAAAATAAAACCACTTATACAAAAATTGTTAAATAACTACCTAAAATTAACATTTTTTTTAAATAAATAAATGTATAAATGTATGTATTTATGCATGTATGTATGCATGTATGTATGTGTCAGTTTTCCAAGCCATACACTTTGATTTTGGATTTAAACAAACAAACAAATACATTTTCCAGGCAATCCAGTAAGACCTGGGATTAACATTTAAATATTTATTATTAAATAAAAAAATATTCATATAAATATTTTAAATAAAGAAATAAAATAACACAGGACTACATAAAATAACAGGCCATCCAATAAATAAATAAATAAATAACATGGGATTATCCTAAACGAAAATAAATAAATAAATAATTTAAATAAATACACAATTATCCAAGCCATCCACTGAAACTTGGATTAAAATTTAGACATTTATTATTAAACATAAATATTACTTAAAATAAAATAAAAATAAAAACAGCTTTCCAGGCCACGCAATAGGACCTTGGAGTAACATTTAAATATTTATTAAATAAATAATTAAATAACATAGCACTGAATAAAACAAAACAGGCCATTCAATAAATAAATTGCTTAATAAATAAATAAACATAAGATTGTCTAAAATTAAAACAAACAAAATACAACATTTTCCAAGCCATCCACTGAAACTTGAATTAAAATGTACATAGAATGAAAGAATGAATGATATATATTTTTTTAATTACATACGATTTTCCAGGCCATCCACTTGGATCTTGCTAAGGTCCAGCGGAGCCGTGACACCCACAGTGAAGGGGCTTTTAGAAATAGGGTCTCCACCGAAGGTCACTGTTAACACCATCTCTCCCTGAATTGGTACAGCAAAGCAGAATGATGATGCCAGAAGATAAATACTGAAAGATGTCCCTTTCACCAATTTGAAATCCTTGAACTGCTTTTAAATGCGTGTTTCTCCATTGCAGATCCCTACCTGCTGGAGCGGTGTGTATTTGACAGTGTGGGAATAGTCATAGTTGTCAATGATCTCAAAGTCTTGAACGGGCTGTCCTTTATTAGGTCCAGAAAACTGCACGTCCAGCGGAGCTTTGCCAGCTCTTTTGGTGTAAACAGTGAAGTGTGTTGGTTTTCCACTCTCCACACCTGATGGTACAAAGATACAACATGGGAAAAATTAACAGAGAGACTCAAAATTCATCAAATTAAACCCAGATTCTTGATAAGGTCAAACCATTTATCATCAAACCAGACAAAACACCTGCTCGGGCGAGCCCTGGTCCCTCTGCTTTCACTTTGGAGGCGTCATGTGAGGGATCCACTTTAACACGGAACGGACTGACCGGGATTTCCTGAAACAGATCATTTAAAATGAAAACACCATTCTTGGAAAGATTCAGAAATCATATTTTCTTGGATTAAAATGAATGAATGAATGAATGAATAATATTGTCATGGCTATCATTTTGGATCTTGCATTAAAACATGAATAAAATATCAGAAACTAAATAAATGAAATAAAAACTACAACACAATTTTTCAATTGACTTGGATTTTTCTTTAAAATTAAAAGAAATAAATAGCTTAAAATCAAAAATAAATAAATAAAACTATGACATACAATTATCCAATTGGCCTGGATTTTGAATTAAAATAAGTGGCTTTAAAATAAATAAATAAACAAATAAATAGATTAATGACCTGATTTTCCAATCCACTTGGATTTTGAATTAAAATAAGTGGCTTTAAAATAAATAAATAAACAAATAAATAGATTAATGACCTGATTTTCCAATCCACTTGGATTTTGAATTAAAATAATGGCTTTAAATAAATAAATAAATAAATAAAATAAATAAATACATTTATGACATGATTTTGAATTCATTAAAATAAATATCTTCAAATAATAATAAATAAAAACAAATACATTTATGACATCCAATTTGTTTTATCCACCTGGATGGCAAATTTAAAATAAAATAAACAAAAACAAACAAATAAATAAAATACAATTATAACAGAATATTTCTGACCATCCAATTGTATCTTGCATTAAATATAAATAAATAGTTTTAAATAAAATTATAACATGATTTTCTAATACATTTGAAAAATAAATGAGTATTAAATAAATATAAACCAAATTCAATTTAAAAAAGAATAAATACATTTATGATACTTTAACATGGAATGCCCTGAAATAATCATTTAAAATGAAAACACCATATTTCCAAAGACTGGAAAATGATCATGTTTTCTACATGTCCCTATGGTAGTCACTCACTTGATCAGTAAAAAGCACTTTGATCGTGAGGCGTCCCGCTCCAGGAGGAATGTATTTGACAGTGATGGTGTCATTGGCATTGGGAATGATGTCAAAATCAACATCCTCTTCCTGATCACTCATAACATTAGCGTCACACTTGATTCCGACACTGATGTCACCTGAAGAACCACCAACACAAGACACCGTGTGTAACTCACATGAAATAGCACTGAATTTAGTGAATGCAGTAAACGTGCATTACCTTCTCCAGCTTCAGTGCAGTCCACGGTGAAGTGCGTCGGTTCATGAGCCTTCAGTCCGCTTCTCTCCACTCCTGGCCCAAACACCTTGACTTTGTGAGGGTGGCTTCCCTTTCCGACATTCACCTAATGGAATAAAGCCTCCTGAATGTTAATGACAGCAAGTAATGCAGACTTCATTGCACATTCTGAGAGAATAAAAAACAATGCAAAGCAAGCCTAAAAACATCCGATGCATTTTCAGAGTGCAGAAAGGATTATTGAAGATTATTTGAAGAGTTTACAAATGAGTTATTTTTCAAAGATAACCAGGAACACGCAAATAAACACAAACTCACATAAATCACACACAACAAACATTCAAACATTTAGTATTAGAACTGATTGAATGCAACATTTTTAAATCAAACACTTATTGCATAAAAGTAAATGAAAAGACCCCTTTTTTCCCTTCTGTAAATATAAACATGTTAGTGCTCAGTTCGAAAGCTGCATTTTTCCAGAGTTTGACATTATGAAGTGTTTGCATGATCAGTCAAGTAAAAGCAAGCTGCATTCTTTAAAACTGCGCAGTGAGTATGTTTTGTGAAATGGACTGTAAGGACCACAAAAGCATGAATACAGAGTGACGTATGAGCAAATGTTTACTCTGAACTTTTTTTTATAAATGGAATAATGCTTCAATTCATGTGTGCATTTAACAAATACTAATATTAATTCAGTCAAACTTATTTTGGCCTTCATTCTTTATTAGTGAATATAAATAAGTTAGTTCTATATTAAATATTTGCTCAAGTTTGAGAATATTTTTTCTTTTTTAACTTCTGGAAAAAGCACCCCAAATCACCATTTTGCAGTCAAAGCAGTCAGTGTATAATATTATAATCTAATACAATTTCATACCGTGCAAAATCTTTGGAACCATTTAAAAATCACTTAATGTTACAAACATACTGAAATGTATTTGGATTTTGTGCTTTTGCATGAACAGAAATACTCTAAGCAATGATGGATAATTCTCTCAATTAGAAAAAAAAACAGAAAAAAACAAATTGATAAAAAAAATATGAAAAAAAATGCTTTAAATTTGATACGAGTTACGGATTAAAAAAGTGATTATGCAGCAAAAAAGAAAAAAGTTTTTAAAAACAAAAATACAATGCTTTTGCTCACCCTACTAATCTTAAGAAACATGCAATGCAATTACAAACGAATCAACTAAACATTTTGTAAAACGATGTGCATTTTGCCATTTCATTCCCTAAAGCCATATCACCAATGCAATCTCTCATATTCCGCATTAAACTCAAAGCGAACAGCTGAAATTATCTGACAGTATAGCAGCGGCGCTCCATAACGGAGGTGGTTATGATGATGACCGGTTTATATTGGGCTGGTGAAGTGTTAAGAGCATCAGCTGTAGTTAGTGTGATTAGTCGCTCTAGTGTGTTAGTACTGACAGCTGAAGACTCCTTTGAGTTTGTCTCGGTCGGTCTTACCCTGAAGGGGCTGTTGGGAACACTGACGCCTCCCCAGGTCACGGCCAGCGTGTGTTTGACGGCCGAGGTCGGCGTGTACGAGCAGGAATACACGTTATCCCCTTTGCTCTTCACCTTCACGTCGATGGGGACTCCATCTGCATCCTGGGAAAACAACTGAAGTCAAATGCTACATGGGTGAGTTCAGTTCAGACTGGTTTGTGTCGCTCACATCTATTAGCTGATGCTCGGCCGAACCTGTGCGATGATTCCCAGCGGTCCGTTTCCGGCGTCTTTGGCCTCGACGGTGAACTCAGCAGGTTTGTTTATGACACAGCCAGACTTCTCCAGTCCTGGTCCATAAGCCCTGATCTGCAAACAACCACACGTGTGAAAAACAAACGTGCCTAATAACCTAGTAAACGCACAAATGCAATGTCCTTTTTGCAATAACAATACAATAATTTGTATTTGTTTAATGCATTTTATTTATTTACTTCTAAATTAATTGTCTTTGTTCTGTTGCTATAGGATGTTTGTGCTTTTGCAGTAACAGAAATACTCTTTAAGCAATGATGGATAATTCTCCTAATGAGAGACAAAACAGAAGAAAGCAATAGATTAATTGATTTAAAAACAAGGCGTTGAATTTGAATCTAAATTACGGATTTAAAAGTAAAAAGTAAAAAAATTAAGTTAAAAAATTTCAATTAATAATTTAAATTAACAAATGACAATAATAAGAATGTTTTAAGAATAATAAGAAATATATTTCAAAAATTTGCATCACATTAATTGATAAATTGTTTTAATAAGTCTTATTCAACAGGTTACATCATTATTGTAATTTTTTCAATAAAATTTTTTAATTATAAGTTTATAAGCTTTACAGGTTTTTTTTTATATAAGTTGGTACTACACATTGCCACAATTTACATATTTTATTTTAGAAATATAAATAGTTTAAAAATAGCATTGCATTTATTGTGAACAATATATATATATATATATATATATATATAGCCTATATATATATATATATATACACACACACACACACACACATACACATATATATATATATGAAGTGTCTATATAACTACATATTATATAGTTCTCAACAGGTTATTATCATAGACATTTTTATTTCTATTTTTTATTATTTATTTAATTTTAATAAAAAAAAACAATTTTTAAGAGGGTACTACAACTTAAATATTTATTTTAAACTGTGGCAATGCAATCTAGATTTAAAAATAAAAAATAAAAAATAAAGTTTAAAAATTTAAATTAAACACTTACATAAACTAATTACAATAATAAGAACCTTTTGATAATTGTAAGACAAATTTTTCCCAAAAAAAAAAAAATGTATTGCATCAAATTAACTGTTAATAAGTCTTAATATTCAACAGGTTATATCATTATTGAAATATTTTAAATTCAATTTTTCAGTTTTTTTATAAGTTGGTAAAAGTTTATTTAATTTTTTAAAATTTGATTAAAAAAAAAATTACAATAACGCGACTCACTAAAAATAATTACAAAAACCATCACAAAAAATATCCTAGGACACATTACAATAATAAGAATTTTGGGGAGAAATGTCATGAAACTAATGTCATTTCTTCTATATGGTGTATATTTTCCACTGCCTCATGTACCTGGTTAGGATTGTTGGCTTTGTTATCAGGGACGATGTAGGCCATGAAGGGACTGTCTTCGATGTCTTCATCATCACACATGACATGGACGGCGTATTCGCCCGATTCGGTGGGCCAGTACCTCACGTTACACGAGCCGTCGTTCTGATCCTCACACTCGATCCGGGCCTGAGACGGACCCTCGATGGCGAAGCCTACAGCAGGGAAAGAATTTACATAACAGGCTGAGAAAACATGTTGTGGATCCTGATCTAAATGTGACTACTGTATGATAAAATGTGCCACGTGTCTGATCAGAGGACTCTGTGATCTCACCGAGAACTCCAACATCAGTCCCGATGGATTCAGCCACAAAGTCTGCAGATTTTCCCACAACGCCTCCCTCCAGACCCGGACCCCACGCTCGGATCTTCTGCGGCCCGGCCTCAGGGCCCACCTGAACCTCGAATGCACTGAACACAAGAAAACGAACGTTATTCGAGATATATGTACAGTACAAGTTCATGTCCAGATAATATTTCACTCCAAAATCCAAATAAATCATATTTTGTATAACAAAAATAAGCCAATTTGAGGACCATTATTTGTGAAGAAAAAGTGATATTATTTACTAAAAAATTAAGGAATAAAAATAGGAAACTATGGATTTAAAATAAAAGAACTTTTCATCATTTTTTATTATTTAAATTGTTGCAGTGCAATCTATGCAGATTTAAAAAATACAAAATAAAAATATTAAAAAATTATATATGTACAAATAAAATTAAAAAAATTCAATTAATGAATTATTTAAATTGTGGCAATGTGTAGTACCCACTTTAATCTATACAGATAAAAAAAAAATATATATATATTGAATTTAAATAATATAAACAGAGTGAGAAATCACTGTTAAAAATAATAAATGATAAAAAAAAAAAAATCAATGCATTATTATAATAATGATAATTTTGGGGTAAAATGTGCTTAATTGTCATGAAAATAATGTGAAATTACAGAAAAATTTTATGCAAAGTATGTGTTTAATTTACTCTTCTTAATTTGAGGTGAAATAAGACCAGATAAATTACTATGAAGGTCAGCACAGCTTAAATGTCAAACTGCCATTGTGTGTCAAATAAGCACACAGCTAAACACCTTATTTAAACAAACGCGTGTTAACCTGACAGCTTCAGCAGCACAAACAGCACCGATGTCTCTAGTTAGTGAGAATGTTCCATTTCCAACACTCGGACTCTACGTCAGCGGAAACCTCCCATCAGAGAGAGTTTGTGATAACAGAAGAAACACAGCGGGGAGAATATTTCACTTTAACAGGGGTCACGGCTCCGCTTCCCTCCGTGTGTGTGTGTGTGTGAGGCGGCTGACGTCCAGGTGAACAGCAGGCCGATTGTCTTCAATGCAGTCTCCTTCACTCAGCCATTTGGGCTCCAGCAGTGCAGCAACCTGATTGGCCGATCCGCCATGCATGTGATCACCAGAAAGGCCACACACCACGGCATCTTATAAAACCTCCACCAAATGCAAAAAACACCTAAAAAAGGCATTTCTGGTGCTGCAGCAGCTGCTTTCTAACACAAAGCAGCATGTTTCTGCAGAAGCGCATCTGTCAGCAGCCGTCATTTGCGTTCCTCAGTCTGTTAAGTAAGATGTTTACTCTATACAGTGTGACCGGCCGTGTCCCGGTGGTTTCCAGAGCTCCAGTCGCACACTAATGAGTCTGCTTGGCAGTGCACACCACCTACATATCAAGAGCAAAACCTCATCTACAATTACAATCATAAAATCATTCATGCTGTGATAGATCAGCATAGATTTGTTTTTACTGGAAATTCAAACCAGGTATGTTTTATATATTATGCACCAGTGTTATTTCAGTTTTATATACTATACTATTATAGTATGTATTACTATTTTGATTTAGCTTTTATTTATATTTATTACAGTTTTAGTAATTTTGGTACTCCGACTCAAGCTTTTTCATCTAATACTTATATATATTTTTTTTTGGTTAAAATTTTTTTCTTTTAACATTTCTATTTATCTTTCATTTATACTTTTCAGTTTTTCAATTTTAGTACTCCAATCTTAACTTAAACTTATTTTTCATCTAATACTTATATAATTTTTATTGTATTAGTTTTATTAAATAAATATTTCTATTCACATTTAATTTATATTCATTAAAGTTTTAGTATTTTTAGTACTGCAAATTCTTCTTTTAATTTTAAGTTTAAGTTTTTCATCTAATACTTTATTTTATTAGTTTTTATGTGTTTCTATTCTATTTAGCTTTAAATATATTACAGTTTTAGTAATTTTAGCACTAACTTTTTCATCTAATACATTTTTCATCTAATACATACATATTTTATTAGTTTATTAAACTTCAATTTATTTATTTAAATTTAATATAAATATAAATTTTATTTAATTCTATTCTATGTAATTCTATTTATTCATTTTAGTAATAGTTTTTCATCTAATACTTACACATTTTATTGTATTCGTTTTTAAATTTCTGTTTAATATTTCTAATTTATATTTATTTCAGTTTTAGTAATTTTGTTACTCAACCTAAACTTATTTTATTTCAGTTTAAGTTTTTCATTAATACTCTTTAAAAGTATATTTATACTATTAATACTTTACTTATATTTATACAGGTGCATCTCAATAAATTAGAATGTCATGGAAAAGTTCATTTATTTCAGTAATTCAACTCAAATTGTGAAACTCGTGTATTAAATAAATTCAATGCACATCTTTAAATATTTATATTTAGCTTTAATTTATTTTTATTTCTTGTTTTAAGTTGGTTTTCCATCTATTATTTACTAATTTTACATATACATTTATATACTTATTTTAGCTTTCAGCTTTATTCAAATTAATAAAAAATATTTTAATAGTTAAAAATAACAGCACGTTCTGTACTTACTTTAAATATCATTTTGTCCATAATCCAGTAAATTAACTATTTTACAAATGGACGATCATGTAGTATATAAACTCTGTCATACAGTCTTACATCATACTCCACATTAAACCCTTTCACATGTACAAACGAGCCGTTTGCAATCAGACAAATTCCCTGATGATCCTTGATGACACAATTTGAACACAATAAATCCGGTCTTGATTTGAATCCCAGCACACACACAGATCATCTATAACACAGTCTGTTCTGATTTAGACCAAACACACACATTTACCCCAAGCCTCGTGTGTTTAAATACGCTTATGCCTTTATAGCCAAACAATCATGATCAGATTCATCCGGTTGGCAGATCTGAATAACACTGATGCAACGAGACACTCCGAACATCTGGAGCCGATCTGTTTCCACCTGTACAACAGCACTGGCAGCACTACAACAAACTCTACCACTGCACAAATCACTCCAAAATCAAAAGGAAAAAATATATATTATATTATATAAACTAAGCCTATTTTACAGCCTTTTTATGCATTTAACTGTGAAGAAAATGTGGTATTTCCGTAAAAATGAAACACATTTTCTTTAGAATTAATGTGATGCAAATTGTTAATATTTTTTAATTGTCAATCCAGCCTATGCAGCTTTATAACTAAAAAAATTGTTTTAAGTTAGAAATTACAATAATGAGAACCTTTTGAGAGTAATAAGAATTATATAGTTCTATTAAATGTTATTTAAATCATGGCAATGTGTAGTACCCACTGCAGATTAAATGTAAAACAAAATCCAATAAAAATAAAAATTACCATAATGAGAACGTATTGAGAATAATAATTCTAAAAAATCCTTTACTTCACTTTATACATTGCAAATTGTTTAAACATTTATTTTGTGCAATCCGTAGCATCCACTTAAGATATGCAGATTTAATAAAAAAAATTACAATAAAAATTTATTTTAATTTCATTAAAAAATATTTATGTTAATAATATGCATGCTAATAAGCAACTAGTTAATAGTGACAACTGGTCCCTATACTAAAGTTATACCTATTAATTTATACTGTGGTAATGTGTAGCACCCACTTTAATTTATGAAGATTTAATAAACAAAATTCGAATAAAATGAACTAAAAATATTATTTAAAATATGTATAATATTATTTATACTGTGGCAATGTGTAGTACCCACTTTATACAGATTTTATAAACAATTAAAATAAAATTTTACTTTCATTTAAAAGTAGTTTAAATGTTTAAAATGTATAATATTATTTATACTGTGACAAAGTGCAGTACCCACTTTAATTTATACCGATTTAATCAACAAAATTCAATTAGAGTAAAATCTGTTTTAATATATTTAAAATATTTATAATATTAATTTATACTGTGGCAATGTCTAGTTTCCACTTTAATCTATTCAGATTTAATTAAAAAAAAATCAAATAAAAATTAAATTATTTAAAATATGATTTATATTATACTATGACAATGTGTAGGACCCACAATCTATGCAGATTTACCTAAAACAAAATAAATAAATAAACAAATAAATAATGTTTCAACCGGTAAGTTATGATTGGTAGCACTAAAACAACAGAATTCGATCAGAGCACAATGGAGTGATATGTGAAGTGGCTCTGGCTTTGAAGGTAAAAGCTGCATGAGTTGTAAAGCTGTGACTGGTACCTCTTGGGAATGTGCTGTCCGGCCCAGGTGATGCTGACGGTGTATTTGCCAGGTGTGTGTGGATAATATTCATACGAGTAAACACCGTCTGAAGCATCCTTCTGTTTCACAGGCTCATCTAGACCTTCTGCAAGACAGGAAAAACATGAGAAACTTCAACTATTCAATCACAAACCATTAGATAAGAACGGCAGGGATAAAACGCATTTTCCCCCCAATGCATTTTCTTTCCTATGAATTTGAAGATTATGAAGATGAATAGCAGGAGCAGGTTTGCTCAGATTCCACAGAGATAAACTTGTGTCCTGTAAGTCACAGTGAAGCGTCTGTGAACCGGTCAGGTTATTAATCACAGTCAGAGGAGCTGACGCTTGACCTGCTGATGGAGACTGATGTGTGTAGATGATTCATCTCAGCACCAGAGTCTGGGAAACTGCCCCTGCTCACTCCAAATACTCAATCAACATGAAAAAGTGCCATGTCAACTCATTACTCGAGATTACTAGAGTTTTCATTTTTCATAGGTTTCATTTTTAGAGTTTTGTAAACTGGTCAAGCGAGCGTCTGTAACAGGAGGGAATGATTGTGTGTTGAATCAACCAGTGTGTTATTTGCTCACTCACTGGGTCCTTTAACGGTGACCTTCAGATCTCCACTGCCAGCGTTACGGGTGTCCACCTTAAAATCAGCCACCTGACGCGCTCTCACCCCTCTGGGCTGCAGACCTCGACCGCTGGCTCGACACGCACCGGGAACAGACGCTGAAACACAC
Organism: Sinocyclocheilus rhinocerous; assembly: GCF_001515625.1. Lineage (NCBI taxonomy): Eukaryota > Metazoa > Chordata > Actinopteri > Cypriniformes > Cyprinidae > Sinocyclocheilus > Sinocyclocheilus rhinocerous. The sequence continues at coordinate 830,581 of NW_015625021.1, forward strand.
AAACACACACAAGCTGCTGATTTACTGACAATTAATGACAATTATTCATGTGCAAGTACTAGCAGTATACATTTTAATGTCCGAGGCCCATCTTCATGGGGAAAAACGGAGTAACACAAAATACAAGTTAAAGTAAAAATACAATAAAAATAAACAAAAATAATTTTTACATATATAATAAAAATGTAAAAAAAAATTTTTTTAATAATAATAATAATAATAATAAATCTGGTAAAATCTTACTAAACCAGTCCTTAAATGAGCTTACTGTGCATTAAAAGTGGGACACTCCAATAAAACGTTTTATTAAATGTGCACAAATATTTAAAATCTATAAATGAGATTATAAAATATTTTTTGCATATTTTATAAGTAAATAAATATACAAATAAATGTAATTTTACTATAAATTTGTATATATTTATAATAAAAAATATATTTTAGATATTTATAATCAGCATAGAATATTGTACATATACTAAAAAACAAAGAATACAATTATCTGCATATTTAAAAAATAATTACTTTTATATTTCTAATTCAAATTACGTTTTTATATATGCAAATGTATATGAGAATACAGTACATGGACCATAAAAGAAAGAATAAAACATGTATTTGCATAATTAATCAATAAAATATGCAAATAAATATTTTACTATAGTCAAGTCAAGTCACCTTTATTTATATAGCGCTTTTAACAATACAGATTGTGTCAAAGCAACTGAACAGCATTAATTAGGAAAATAGTGTGTCAATAATGCAAAATGACAATAGTAAACACTAATTTTCCAGTTAAAGACAGTTCATCATTGAATTCAGTGATGTCTTCATTCAGCTCAGTTCAGTTTAAATAGTATCTTTGCAATCATTTGCAATCAAGTCGACGATATCGCTGGAAATGAAGTGTCCCCAACTAAGCAAGCCAGAGGCGACAGCGGCAAGGAACCAAAACTCCATCGGTGACAGAATGGAGAAAAAACCTTGGGAGAAACCAGGCTCAGTCGGGGGGCCAGTTCTCCTCTGGCCAGACCAAACCAGCAGTTCAATTTCAGGCTGCAGCAAAGTCACATTGTGCAGAAGACTCATCTGGTTCCTGTGGTCTTGTCCCGGTGGTCGTCTATACTATAACTAAACTATACTATTATATTTATAATAAAAATATTATATTGTTATATATTTATAATATAAATGTATGTAATATGAGTGCAGAATAGTACATATACTATAAAAAAGAAAAATTATAAGTATTAAATATGCAAATCTTATTTTTCCTTTAAATATTTATATTTGCAATAAAAATATTACATTATATATTTAAATACATAAATACATATTAGGATAGTATATAGCACATAACATAAAAAATACTTATTTGCATATTAAGCGAATATGCAAATACAATTTTACCGTTCCTTTTTATAATTGTAAAAAAATCCTTTTTATATTTAAAATGGAGCATATAATATAGCACATATACTATAAAATAATAAATATTTATTTGCATATTTAATTAATACATGTAATATGTATATACACACTCTCTCCTTTAAAGTGTATGTAGTATTTTATACTCAGTGTTGGGAAAGTTACTTTGGAAATGTAACAGGTTACAGATTACAAGTTTCCCTATCTAAAACGTAATAAGTAGTGCAACTATTTCAATTACTTTATTAAAGTAATGTAACTTTTCTAAATTTCTAATGTTTTCAACTGTTAATCATTTTCAAACATGTAAAGCAGGGAGGGTTAACCTTACAGAACTCAACACTGATTATTATCACTTTCGAAATCTTTTATCCCTTGTAATAAGATTATAATAATTACATTTTAAAGCACAGCCACTACAAAATCAGACTTTAGCACCTCTTTTTACTTCGAGATAATTCTGAGGTTAAATACAGATTTAAAACCATAACAAGAAATATTATAATAGCTATGATACTGTTTTTGAAATCAAATCTTTGCATAGCTATGACACGGAAACACTGGCATCCAACAATGGCTTGGAAAAAAAACAATTAATCTTAAAAAAAAAAGTATATAGGCTACATAAACCCAAATAGGATGTAAACAGATGTAACCCCCTTTGTAATCATTAACATTTTCATAAGTAACTGTAATTTAATTAAACATTTTTCTCAGTAACTGTAACTGATTACAATTAAATTTATTTTGTAATGAAATTACGTAATTTAGTTACATGTAACTAGTTACTTCCCAACACTTTTTTATAATTGTATATACTTGTTTTTTATATATGCAAATAAATACATTTTAATTTTAGAAATGTATACCTTACTTTATTATACATTAAACTTATAGACAAATAAAATATTTATACTTATTTATTTGCATAGACAATTGAAGAATGCAGTTAAAGAAAATCAATATCTGTCAGCCAATCAGAATCACAAATGTAAAATACATCACGGTATAATGAGCTTCAACCATCCAAAACCCTTCAAAACCCCCACCTCAAACGTCTGCACAGCCTGCAAATGAAATGAAAAATCCCTCGGCGTAAGAGCACACGTACAATTATTACCCTACCATTATACAGTATGGAGTCCTGTAATGTTTCCAGAGCACCAGAACAGAGTCCACAGAGAGCGAGCCAAACCCCACATTCAGTGTAACAGCATCTCTGACAGAGACTGGATGAGGTCTGCTCTCTCTCATTAGGTTCAGATGTGGGAGCCGGGGCCCGTCAGGGTGGAGCGGGACAGCCGAGTGCCACCGAGACACAGAGCTTCATTCACGAGCGTCCCATCTGACTCACTAATATACACTTACTGCACTGCATGATCATCAACCCTGAACTCTAAAAATACACCGAGAGGGGAACAGACCTTTGGAGGAACCGTTTGGTTTCATAAAAATGCTGCAGAGGATATGCATCTACTTTAATAACTTAATTCTATTTCCAGCCTTTGCCATTTCTATTCATAGCAGAGTTTTTAGAATTAGGAAATATCAAGAGCCCAATTCCAACTTTGCACAGTTTCGAGTGTTTTTTTTTTTTAAGCACATAATGGATGTTTTTGGATAAATGCTTGTGAAATGTTCTGAAATACATGCATTAAGCATAAGCTGTTTTCCTCTGGCTCAAAAATAAATAAAAAGTATGAGTATACAATATTGTATATATACTATAAAAGACAGAATAAAATGTTTATATATTTGTGACCCTGGAGCACAAAACTAGTCATAAGTAGCACAGGTATATTTGTAGCAATAGCCAAAAATACATTGCATGGGTCAAAATGATAGATTTTTCTTTTATGCCAAAAATCATTAGGATATTAAGTAAAGATCATGTTCCATTAAGATATTTTGTAAATGTCATACCGTAAATATATCAAAACTTAATTTTTTCTTAGTAATATGCATTGCTAAGAACTTAATTTGGACAACTTTAAAGGCGATTTTCTCAATATTTAGATTTTTTTGCACCCTCAGATTCCAGATATTCAAATAGTTGTATCTC
>NW_015625021.1:834246-850751 GCF_001515625.1 Sinocyclocheilus rhinocerous
TTGTAGCAATAGCCAACAATACATTGCATGGGTCAAAATGATAGATTTTTCTTTTATGCCAAAAATCATTAGGATATTAAGTAAAGATCATGTTCCATTAAGATATTTTGTAAATGTCATACCGTAAATATATCAAAACTTAATTTTTTCTTAGTAATATGCATTGCTAAGAACTTCATTTGGACAACTTTAAAGGTGATTTTCTCAATATTTAGATTTTTTTGCACACAGATATTTAAATAGTTGTATCTCAGCCAAATATTGTCCTTTCATAACAAACCATACATCAATGGAAAGCTCATTTATTCAGCTTTCAGATGTATCATACTTATAATGTATAAATCTCAAATTTAGAAAATTGACCCTTATGACTGGTTTTGTGCTCCATATCAAAACTTAATTTTTTCTTAGTAATATGCATTGCTAAGAACTTCATTTGGACAACTTTAAAGGTGATTTTCTCAATATTTAGATTTTTTTGCACACAGATATTTAAATAGTTGTATCTCAGCCAAATATTGTCCTTTCATAACAAACCATACATCAATGGAAAGCTTATTTATTCAGGTGATGAATAAATCTCACTTTCAAAAAATTGACCCTTATGACTGGTTTTGTGGTCCAGGGTCACATTTAATAAATAAGTATGCAAATAAATGTAATTCTGTTAATTAATTTTATATTTTAATAAAAATGACATTTTATATTATATATAAATGTATATAATGAGAATACATATAGCACATAGACCATAAAACAATACAATTTATTTGCACATTTAATAAATAGTAAATTAATAAATAGAATATGCAAAGAAATGTAAATTAACTCTTAATGCTTATATATTTATACTAAAAAATTGCATTTTTATATTTATAATATATAAATGTATGTAATATGAGTATATACTATAAAATATATACTCATTTATGAATATAGTACATAAATACATACATACACATATATATATATATATATATATATATATATATATTTTCTTCCATCTTTATTCATAGTAGAGCTTTTAGGATTAGTAAATTGATTCAGCATTTCTTGTGCAATTTTTAAAGCACATAATGGATTTATAAAGCTTTTTAATTTGCTTGTGAAATGTCCTGAAATGACATCTTGCGCTGTAAATGTCAAACTATCTGTTCAAAAGCACAAACATGTTCTCCTGTGGGTCTTGTTTGGGTTTAAGGCACATGTGACTGATTTCCCGAGGTCACGCTCATCCAAACCTGCCCAGCACAATCGCTTTCAATCCAACATGATCAACAGCATCCTAGGGGAACACTAAAGCTACCGGCCGTACAAAACCACTAAACCGTCAATTACAGAGGGAAGAAAAACATAGAGATGATATCCCACCGAACCACATTAAAAAGAGAAGTCACTCTTTAGGGCTGCATAATTTTGTGGATTTTTCTGATTGATTCTAATAATAACTAGACTGAAAAGTTTGTAGACACACTTTAAGTTGGCTTGAAAAAGCCTAGCCAGAAAGTTTTAAAAAGTTTTAAAAGCTTGCAGTCTGAAGGTTTTCAGTTTGAAGTAGTTTGAAATGTAAAAGTTTTAAAGATTAAAGTTAGAATTTTTAGGTATAAAACATATTGCTAGGGTACCTGGGGTGGTTGCTAGGGCGTGTCTATCATGACTAGCATGTTGCTAACATGTTTTAGCATGATTAGCATGTTACCAGCATGTTGCTGACATGATTAGCATGTTACTAACATGTTGCTACCATGTTTAGCATGTTACTAGTATGTTTGTAGCATGATTAACATATTACCAGCATGTTGTTAACATGATTAGCATGTTACTAGCATGTTGCTACCATGATTAGCATGTTACTAGCATGTTGCTACCATGATTAGCATGTTACTAGCATGTTGCTACCATGATTAGCATGTTACTAGCATGTTGCTACCATGATTAGCATGTTACTAGCATGTTGCTACCATGATTAGCATGTTACTAACATTTAGCATGATTAGCATGTTACCAGCATGTTGCTGACATGATTAGCATGTTACTAACATGTTGCTACCATGATTAGCATGTTACTAGTATGTTTGTAGCATGATTAACATATTACCAGCATGTTGTTAACATGATTAGCATGTTACTAGCATGTTGCTACCATGATTAGCATGTTACTAGCATGTTGCTACCATGATTAGCATGTTACTAACATGTTTCTAGCACGATTAGCATGTTGTTAGCATAATTAACATGTTATTAGCATGTTTCTAGCATGATTATCAGGTTACTAGCATGTTGCTAGCATGATTAGCAAGTTACTAACATGTTTCTAGCACGATTAGCATGTTGCTAACATGATTAGCATGTTACTAGCACGTTGCTAGCAAGATTAACTAGTTATTAGCATGTTTCTAGCATGACTAGCATGTTGCTAACATGGTTAGCATGTTTCTAGCATGATTAGCATGCTGCTAGTATGTTTTTAACGTGATTTAACATTGTAAATTAGAAAAATCCAGCTAAAAACAAGGTAAAACCAGCTGATTCAAAAAATTACTAGAGACCAGTTAAAATTTGCTAAAACCAGCTGATTTAGCAAAAAGCCAGCTAAAAACCAGTTAAAAACAGCTGAACCAGTCAAAAACCAGCTAACAAGAGACAATAAGCTAATAAGAAACAATCATGCAATCCTCACCACATGAGTCAACAATGCTCTCGCTGTTCGGTTTTGAACAGTAAAATTCAACAAACTGCGAAAACAAGCCTGTGAATTCAGCAGCATGATAACGTTTAACTACACGGGAAAATCAATTAAAGTCAACTTCTGTTAAACTGAATTGCTGCACATTTGGAAAAGCTGTTTCAGAGAAAAGGAATTTGGTGTTTTACAAGGTTTAAAACGTTCAGTGACGCACAGATTTCCAAGTCCACAACGAAAGCATGCAGAGAACGGACAAAAACTACAGCAGGAACCAGGGTTACTATACTGTTTACTTTTGTTACTCAAAATAAAATAAACCTGCACTGAAATAAACACAATTTTTCATTTTCGTTTAATGTGACTTGATGCACTAATAAAACAGAATAAAACAAATAAAAATTAATAAAACTATATCTAGACACGTTAAAAAAACAAAAACTAACAAAAATGACAACTCAAAACAAAATGACTAAAACTACAAATATAAAAATAAAATAAAAACTAATTCTAAATATCAAATATCTTGATACTAGAATAACACTAGCCAAAAGTAAACCGAAATTTATTTCTTTTGTTACCTTAGAAATCTAAAACAAAAAGTCATGCAAAAAATTTGCATTCATTTACCTCTAATATTTAAGTGTGAGCTTGTCTGTCAAATTCACAAGCATTGCTTGCAAAGACCCATCTAACAATAATAGGACATAAAACCTAAAAATATTACATTTTATATAATACAAATGTATATAATATGAGAATAAATTTAGTACATATACCATAAAAGAATTAATAAAATATTTGTTTAATACATAAAATATGCAAATAAATGTAATTTTACTATTAATTGTATATAATAAAAATATAACTTTTTATACACTTCTTATATATAAATGTATAACATGAGTATAGTACATGCACTATAAAGAGAAAATATTTATTTGCATATTAAATAAATATGCAAATGTAATCACTACAAATCTTTATATTTGTAATAAAGTATATTTGCTCATATATATATGTATGTGTGTGTGTGTGTGTGTGTGTGTGTGTGTGTGTGTGTGTGTGTAGTGGTATATATGGTTTATGAGGACACAAATGTGTATAATGACATGGGTACTACAATGTAAACATGGTTTAAGAGGACACTTCCTGTGTCCCCGTAAAACAAAAGGCTGAAAAAAACATACAAAACGTTGTTTTATGAAATTCAGAAATTGCCAGTAGTTTTCTGTGAGAAGTAGGTTTAGGTGTAGGGTTGGTGTAGGGCAATAGAAAATACAGTTTGTACAGTATAAAAATCATTACGCTTATGGAGAGTCCCCGTAAACCACAAATGGAAGTGTGTGTGTGTGTGTGTGTGTGTGTGTGTGTGCGAGAAGCCTAAAAAATCAAATTAAAACAAAGGGCTGGAAATTAAGCCTGACCATAATGGTGCGACAGGTCATATTTAACAAAGCTGGCAGCATCACACACGCCACAAACGAGCGCGCTGGTGAACTGCGGCTACATTTACACGCATTTTATAGCATGTGTAAAAGCCCTGCAGAATCTCATAACTACATGCAATTACAAACGCATGAGGCAATGCACACGTCTGAGACCCTAAAACACAGCACTAATTCACTTCACAATTATGAGCACAAAGCACTAATAAACTATTCCATTTCCTTCCACCGACAGCACATTTAAGCAATTGTCAGCTTAGAAAGAGGATGCTGGGTAATGTATGCATGTAACTGCATGAAGTACCTGGGCCGATATTGATGGTGAAGGGGCTCTTAGGGATGGCGATGCCTCCGAATGTAATGTTGATGGTGTGAGGGCCGGCCTGCATGGGTTTGTAGGTGCAGCGGAAGACGCTTTCACCCTTGTCTTCCATGATGGCCTCCACGGTGTTTTTATTACCCAGAGGGTCTTTGATGACAGCCGTCACATCACCCACTCCGGCACCTGATTAACACAGAGAGTACAGCGGCATCAAGACTTGTTTTTGTCAAGAAAGTGAGCTCAAATTCAAGTTTGCACGGTCAGACCTGCGGTGTAGATGTCGAAGGTGGTGGGTTTGTTGGCGATGTTGCCCAGCGGCTCCAGTCCGGGTCCTTTAGCCGTGACTTTAGTGGCATCTCCCTGGGCTTTGTCCACAACCACCTCAAACGGGCTCTTTATGATTTGCTGTCCAGCGAAAAGCACAGTGACCTGTGGAGTGAACAAAACACCATGAGCCTATATTTCACAGAATAATACATGGAAACAGAGTCGTTCTGTGTTCTTCTGTGTTTATACATGATAAACTTGATTGTGTAAAAACAAACACACACCTATATGACTATTATAACAACTAGGGGGGCCTGAAAATGACGTAAAATCATTTAAAGTAATAAAAAAAAAAAAGCCAAAACAACTTTTAATGCATCCACAACGGTTCCTGATTTCTTTGCAGGACAGGGATTCCCAGTCTAGAAAAACCTGGACATATTTAAAAGTGAGATTTTTAGACCTGGAAATGTCATGTGAATTAATACAATTTTAAATAAATAAATACATTTTCACAATTAATTTTTATATTTATAATAAAAATATTGGATTGTTATATATTTATAATATATAAATGTATATAATGAGTACAGAATATAGTATCTTATAAAAGTATCTTCATAATATCTTATAAAAAAAAAAGAATAAAATTTTTATTTGCATATTAAATATGCAAATGTAATTTAAAATTTTTATATTTGAATTTATTTTACATTTTACATGTTTATATTTGTAATAAAAAGATAACATTTTATATATTTAAAATACATAAATGTATATGTATTATGTAGTATATATTATATATGTATATTTATATAATATATATAAATAAACTATGTAACACATATTAACTAGTAAATTTTTAACATTACAATTTTAAACCAAGCTTTACGTTATTATATATTACAATTATGAATTATGGTTTGTTTGACAAATAGAAAGGTCAGCATTTCTATGAAATTGAAATTCTGTAACTTTATAAATGACTTTAGTCACTTTTGATCAACTTAATGTGTTCTTTCTGAATAGGAGTATTAATTTCTTCGTGAATATTGTTTATTCGTGAACATTTTATTGTGAATAAAAATCACAAAGATCTGGAAAAAGCACGGGGCCTTTGAATATTGCTGTAAATAACAGGGGCCTTTGAGTCAAACGTGTTGAGAAGCACTGCTGCAGACTGATCATTTGAACCTGACCTTGTGCGGTCCCATGACCTGAGGGATGTACGTCACGCTGTAGGTCTTTTTGCCTTCATTGAGCACAGGTTTGACCTCCTCTCTGCGGCCTTCTGGGTCTTCAACATAGACAGTGACCTGGCCTTGACCCGCGCTGAAGGTGTCCACTGTGAACACGGCCGGACGCATCGCCCGGTTCCCAGTCGGCTCGATGCCTGGTGAACAAAAAAATCATTCAGGACTTTCCTCTGGAAAACATGCGAATCATGAAACACGTTTATTTCAGCTAATGAGAAGCGGTTTCTGTTCAAATTACAACCTTTAATGGATCCGACAGAGCTGTTAAAACAAACATGACATGCTTCAACAGTCCTAAGATAGCATTTCCTTCACACTGTGCCATTAACATCTCCAGCAAACTCACATAACACTCATTGTGAAATATATATTTACTGCACTGCTGCATGTTTAGATGTCTGCTATTGATTACATAAGCATGCAGTATATAAAACAGATTCATAAATGCATGAAAACAACAACAGCAACACTAAACCAACAACTTCAGTCACCTAAAAACCTAAGCAATAAATCAATTTGGACGCCTTTAAAGGCCCCTTTTAAGTATTGTATTAATGACCTTTAAAACATAAAGAACCTTCATTAAAAATATTTTTTATAAATCATTTTAAGCTATTAAATTTTATAATCATAAGCAATGTAAACGATGTGTACATGCAAATTTACGTAAAGGTCTATAAATATGTTTTTGATTAATATAAATGCATTTTCATTTGATTTATTCACATATATGGAGATTTTATTTTATTACTGTATGCGTCATAATTGGTGGATATTATATTATCTGATTTATACCAGCTTCCTCACTGGTTGATTGCAAATTAATTCTAAATAAATATTTGTAATAAATAATAAATTTATTTAAATTATAATAAATAAAACACCTAAACGAATTAAAATACTTTCAATACGTTTCACATTTTGTTTGCATTTAAATTCAAATATTTCCCCATTTATAGTCTTTCAGCCCTTGAAGGCCTGTGGGCCGAAACATAAAAAAAACATAAAAAGTGGTCATGAATTTATGATGTGGATTTGATTCATAATTTATGCATACACAAAGAAACACAAACAGTAGATATCGTCAGATGTTGGATAAAAACCTCAGCGGTCGACAAACCTGCAAACGTAATGGTCTAAAAATACTCCTTTTAGTTTATAGCTTGAGGCAAACCGCACAAAACCACAAACACACGATCCCCTCTGAGCTTTTCCAAACACTGATTCAATTCACCACTGAAAACTACAGTCCTCGACGTGTGATTTAGGAAACAAGGGTGACTGTGTCGTTGTTTTATTTGTAGTGCTTTCAGAGAGGACATAATCACTTAATGGAAAAATAACACTAATGTGACATTTTCATTATTTGTCGTAAATTATACGGCCGTTCAAAAACAGAGGTGAAGATTTCCCAAGACTGACGCCGCCGCAGCCAAAACCTTGCAGTTCATTTTAGTAAATGTGGTCACAGAAAATGTGTCGAGGTCACCTCTGGTGTGAGAATCATAACTCTTAAACTCATTAGCCACCGGTTTTACAGCTTTAGTCAAATTTACAACAAGTAAGAAGCACATTTTCACTCCATCCATCAGTCCTGAGCATAACAGGAGCCGCTGTATTCACACGGTACTAACTTACACTACCAGTCAAAAGCTTAAAATAAGCACGATTTTAAGTGTGTTTTTCTTTTAAGTGTTGTTGAAAGAAGTCAATAAGGCTACATTTATTTGATCAAAAATTTTGAAATATTATTACAATTTAAAATAACTTTTTTTGTTGTAATATATTTTAAAATGTAATTTATTCCTGTGATGCGCAGCTGAATTTTCAGCATCATTACTCCAGTCTTCAGTGTCACATGATCTTCAGAAATCATAATAATATGCTGATTTACTGCTCAAGAAACATTTCTGATTATTATCAATGTTGATAACAGTTGCGCTGCTTCAAATTTTTGTGAAAACTGTGATACAATATTATTCAAACAATTAAGGTACAATTGAAAAAAATAAATACTTATTTAGGACACATTAAATTGATCAAAATTGACAGTTAAAGGCATTTATAATGTTACAAAAGATTTCAATTTTCTGTTCTTTTGACCTTTCTATACAAATAACCCTGATTTTTCACAAAAGCATTAATCAGCAAAAACGGTTTAATAGTAATAATCCATCATATTTGAGCAGCAAATCAGCATATTAGAATGATTTCTGAAGGATCATGTGGAGTAATGATGCTGAAAATTCAGGTTTGATCACAGGAATAAATTACATTTCAAAATATATTACAACAGAAAAAAGTTATTTTAAATTGTAATATGATTGTTTTCCCTCCATTTTGATCAAATAAATACAGACTTGGTGAGCAGTAGATACTCAAAAAACATAAATTTTTAAATTATTCCAAACTTTTGAGCGGTAGTGAAACTCGAGCTCAAAAGAGAGTATGAGACATCAGATCACAGCAGAGGAAACCCCTTATCTTAACAATCCCATCACGCCGCATTAACAAATCTGTGACATGTCAAGTATCTGAGAAAGTCTGCCCGTAACGCTCCATTTGCTCCTGACGAGGGTTCATGAAAATCACAATATCCTGAAACTCTGGTATGATAGCAATCTTTATGTGTGTGGCCGCTCAGACGGATCTCACCGTTTGGGTGTTTCTATGTAAACAACAACACTAGTGCACGTTTGTAAGGTGATGAAGCTGGCTCACCTGGGCCGTAAGCGCGCGCCTTCTTCGGGTTGAGTTTGGGTTTGAGAGGAGCTCCGGGCTTCAGTTTGGATTTGGGGAACTGAGACAGATACGTCATGACTGACTGCTCGTCCACACTGGGGTCAATGATCTCCTCTGGAGCAATCACCTGCAAACACAGACTAAACATGAGTAGTGTGCAAAAAAAAAAAAAAAATCACCTGGTTTAACGTGCAGCAAATTTATTTCTGACAACATTTGGCTTGAAGTCTCAGGCTGGACTACCCGTTTATCCAAACCAATGTTATTTTAGTATCATTGATGCGCTATTATAGTTGTTAATATTTTTAATTAGGATTTATTTCTATATTTTCTTCCCTTTTATTCTAAAGTTTTAATAATTTTGTTCCTTTTTTAATAACTTTTTTATAATACATTTCAAACTATTTTTAGTGTGCAAAAAAAAAAAAAAAAATCACCTGGTTTAACGTGCAGCAAATTTATTTCTGACAACATTTGGCTTGAAGTCTCAGGCTGGACTACCCGTTTATCCAAACCAATGTTATTTTAGTATCATTGATGCGCTATTATAGTTGTTAATATTTTTAATTAGGATTTATTTCTATATTTTCTTCCCTTTTATTCTAAAGTTTTAATAATTTTGTTCCTTTTTTAATAACTTTTTTATAATACATTTCAAACTATTTTTAATGCATTTTTCATTCATTTTTATTTATTAATTTTTACTTTAATTTATTAATTGTATAATTATTTTAATTCATTTAAAAAGGTTAAAAGTTATTTAATTTTTCATTATTTTGTGTTTACTAATTTTATTCATTGTATAATTAATTACATTTAATTAGTTTAGTTATTTAAATAATATTACAATTAATTTTAAAATTAACAATTAAAATTATTTCTTATTTTTATTTATTAGTTTATTTAGTTTTAGCTGTTTTAGTATTTCAAGGTAAACTAAAAATGAGAAATGGTGCCTTAGCAAAAAGAAATATATATATTTCACTTAACATTTATTTTATTTCCAGCAACTGAAGTGTTATGGCTTTAATTTTAGTCAACTAGCTGAAATAAAATTTGTTTATATTTTAATTTAATTTTTATTTTAGTTACCGTTTATTTTATTTCAAAGGATTACATTTTTTAAAATAAGTTTATTTATCTATAATAACCCTGATTCAAACATTAGAATCCTGACATGTATGCAATTTCATAAATTGCACAATTAATTCAAAAGGAAGAATATCCAGAAATGCAAATGAAAGTATTTTAGTGTTCACATAAAGCCAGAATATTACAGTAAATCTAAACCTACTGCACTGAGGTCACAAAACTCAAACACAAGAGAACAAGACGAGGCTGGTGATGAGTGTTTGCTGAGGTATGATTGAGGTGTGTTGAGTATCATATTAACTCTGTGGCAAACAGTGCGGCTGATACTGATGGGTGTGTGTGTGTGTCTTATTCTTATCTGAGCTTCATATTGATCTGTTAGCACGAATGAAGGAAAATGAACATGTGGACCAGTCAAACACGTATCTCTTAACAGATTTGTGGCGCCTCTGTGCTGCTGAAATCTCATCCTGATGCACTAGAGGTCAAAGGTCACCAGCTCACCTGTGGGATTCCCAGCCAATCATCAGCGAGCTGCATGGCCTCCGTGGCATTTTCCACCGGCTTCTCCCCGTCCCAGATCTCCCAGTCAGGACACAGGCCTGAAAAACACAAACACACCACAAGACCAACAGTTAAACAGGTTGCTTAGATGTTAAATAATAATAATACTAAATAATAATAATCAATTTATCCGATTTATTTAATTATTATTAATCAATACTCAAAAACTGAGTTGTATATAAAACAAAAACTAAATATTAAAAATAATAAATATTTAATAATTGCTGCACTTTGCGTTGTCGCTTGAACTGAGGCACTACAGCGATCCGTCACGTCACATTATAGAGCGTCAAACATTTATTGCTTAAATTTCATTATAAAATTGACATAATCTGAAAGCCCAGATGTTGTTTCATATCAAAAGTAACAAAAGCACAAAGATTATTGCAATTACTGGATGTGAATCCTGATGCACAAGCTGTCAAAGTTTAAATGAAAGCTATATATTAATAATAAAAATAATAAATACATTTAAAAAAAATAAGCAAACAATTAAGTACCGAAATTAATAAATTGAAGATAATTAATATTAATATATTAATATTATAAAATGTACAAAGAATAAAATTAATACACTTATCAATATATAAATACATTAATAAGTTATAAATATATACAGAAGTTATACATTATAAAAATGATAAATAAAAAACAAGCCAACAATTAAGTACTGAAATTAATAAATGATAGATAATTAAACAAATCAAAATTATTAATGCATCAAATTATAAATTAATATTATAAATGTACAAAGATTAAAATGAATACAATTATCAATATATAAATAAATGCATTCATAAATGTATAAATGTAGAAGTTATACGCTATAAAAAATAATAAATAAAATAATAAATAAACAAGAAAAACATTTAAGTACAGAATAAATTATAAATAAAATAAACAAATAAAAAATATTATATATTAAAATTAATAATAAAAAAACAAATAAATAATAAACTGAACAAAAAAAAGTTGTTCACTCATTATCTGAAAACAGCATAGACTAAAAGATTAAAAACCGAAAATTCATGTTCAGTCCACTAATGATGCAATGTATTATTAATAAAGTGCCAAGCATGACAAAAGTTTTTCTAGAATTGTCTAATGATCATAAAATGCGAAAACATGCACTAAAAAGGTTCTTCTCAGCAACTGAATTGCAAATATTAGGAAACATTAATGTTGTACCACGACAGAAGTGCTTTGCACACACAGTTCTGGACTCATTCACAGCTCCACCGTATATCTATACAAACACACAGCTGTCCAATAAACAGCACAACGACAGCTGAGCGGCAGGAACGAAGCGCTCTTCTGCTCAGGTTCTGCTCACCTGGAGCGCAGCTGTCCACCAGAGCGCCCAGCGCCCGGCCGTTCCTCCAGTCCTGACTGAAGTTATTGATGGGGAGGTCAGGCACTTTGTTCTGGATCCAGCCGAGCAGTCTCTGCTTGGGCGTCTGTTTCTTGGCTTCATCATCGTCTTCATCCTCCCAGACGGGCATAGAGATGGAGTAATGGAGGATGAGGGTCCATACCAGACCCAGGATCAACTTCAGGTTCCCGTCCACAATCGCTTTGCTGTCTGTTGGGGGACAGAAAGGAGATTAAATAAAGATTGAGTGATAATAATAATAAAAACACTGAAAGTACTGAAATAAATAAAAATGAGAAATAAAAATTACAAATAAATTACAACAGATAAGTAAAAAATTATAAATACGTGACTAATAAAAATTAAGAAAAAAAACAAACATAAGAAATAAGCAAGCAAATAAGTAATAAAATAAAAATAAATGATGCATAAAATAAAAATTATACAAACAAAGACAAAAAATACATTCATTACAATAAATAAATGAATAAATTAAATACCGGTACAGTGAATATGCAATTAAATTAAATAAATAAAAAACAAACAAGTGAATGTGAATAAATAAGCAACGCAAACGTGTAATGAAAATAAAATAGCTGAATGTGAATAAATAAGCAAATAAGTGATGAAATATAAATGATAAATATATAATTTTAAAATTTACATATGATTTATTAGTATTTTCTAGAACTATTATTAAAATTAATAAAAAAAGTATAACAATACAATTGTAGTTTTATTGTATATTCACATTTTTTATGAATGAATGAATGAATCAAATAAATATAAAATTGAAATAAGAGCATTTAAAATGCATTTATATATTTATAGTCCGTTTCTTGTTTGATTGTTTATAAATAAATGAATCTAAAATGTGTAATATCAGTATTTGTAAAAGTAATAAAAATTGACAAATAAATTGAAATGTATATATTTACAGTTTATTTATAAGTAAATACAAAATGTTGGCTTTAGAAAACACCACTAATGATACAAATGTAGCAGAATTGTAAATGTGACAGGAACAATGCACAGCTTGTATAACAGTGTATATAATGAACCACAGTATTAGCAAACACTGACTAGACTAATAAATAGATAAATGGGGTGGAGTATCATGTTTGTAAATGACTCAGCTTTTCATCCTCAGCTTCACTGAATACACATCAATCGATCAACATTACACCCGTCAGGAATATGATTCACTGCAAACCAATCCCTGACAACTGTATGTATGTATGTATGTATGTGTATATATATATATATATATATATATACACACACATACACACACTTATTTTTTTGTAAAATTCATAAAAATATAACATTTTAAATAAACAAATTCACATTTATTTTTATATATTTATATTTTATTTATTGTTTACTTGTTTTAAAACAAATATAAAAATATATGTAATAAATATCAATATAATATAACATACAATATACTGTATTATACAACAGTTCGTTCTGGTTCTCAAATCTGATTGGTTGAGAACCGTGAGATATTGTACTGGTATGCGGCGTCGTGCCGGAGGCAATCACAGCCGCTGATATAGAGCCGGTATCGCTTGAGTACGAGAGTGATATTGCGTTTATACAACAGTTCGACGGAACGTGTGTAATATAAAATCATATAAAATCATAAAATATCAAATAAATAGACATGCATTTATTTTCATTTTAAAAAATATTCATTTTTAAAATTTAATTTTAAATTGTAACACTTCTTATTTATAAGAATTAAAATATGTAATCAATATTTGTGAAATTCATATAAAATATCAAATTTAAAAAAGTACTTCATTTTTACATTTTTTAAATTTAACTAAAATAAAATATCAATATTTTTCAAATGTAGATTTATTTTAATATATATTTATATGAAACCATTTGTGTTATACACTCTCAGAAAAAATAAAAAGCTGTCACTGAGGTGGTTTTCAAAAGTACCTTAAAAAGGTGCACTTTGTAGCTTTTTTCTGAGAGCTTATGTACTGTATATAACATAAATTAGATAAATAGAAATAACTTTGATCCCTCACAAATGTTTGTTACTACTTGTAGTATAGTGCGGCTTGACCCAGTGACCGGATCAGTGTGCCACGAGGCAGCCGGTGGAATGTTCTGGCAGCGTTTGAGAAGCTGGAAACGAGCTCAGTTCCTCCCTGGACTGAGCATAATTCATTAGCACTGACCCCCAGTCCATCCCGCCTTCACGAGACTCCCGTTTAATGGGATCTCCATGAGGAGCCCCTTCACCACCGGACGGCCCAACAATACAACATCAAACACGGCTTTCAGACAACAGCAGAATGAGGGTTACCATGACAGCAGGAGCTGCATCAAACCAGTCATGAATTATAGATGAAGTTTTGGAAAGCTGCTAAAAACACAAACACACAAAAGAGTGCAAACACGGTGTTTAAATGCAGTTCATGCTGGACTGAAACGGTGACGTTGAGTGACATGTAAAAATACAGCTTTGACCAGGTTACAGACCAAATTATTATATCAAAACAATATTTTATTAACTTATTTGTTTGTTTGGTTGTATGCATTAAATGAATAAAAACATGAATTATGAAATATATATTTACATATTCTTTAAATGCATTTAAAAGGATGCATAATGTGTGTATAAATATTCACATTTATTATATAGTTAATAAATAGTAAATATATTAATATTACATATATAAAACAAAAGTTAATAAATCATGTAATTCATTTTTTTTATTCTATAGTGTGTGTATATATTTTATAATAATCTCATTTTAATAAATGATCCATTTATTTACATATTTTATTTAATGCATTTTAAAGAATGCATTATATTTTTATCAATACATATTTATTTATAATTTTAGAATTGTTTTTTATTTTAATATTTTTTATAATTTTACTATGTACAAAAATAAATAAATATTTATATATCTTTAATAATTAATAATTAAATAATTAAATAAACAAACAAATGTAAATGACCCAATAAACTGTCAGTTTGTTTCCCTCCAAAAACGAAACCAAAAATCAGCACGAGCGAGCAGAAGGTCATCCGGGCCAGTCGTTGTTTTAGGAGGTCATTTGAGGAGAAGCAACAAAACACAGAAAAGTCCCAAGGAAAATCCAGCCTGAACAGGCTTGGATGGACACATGCAGAATAATACTACAAGCATTTCCCTGCATGACAGGAAATCTGAGATGCTCACTTTAAAACTCTTGAGCCGAGCGCTTGGACACACACCAGCACATTTGACGATTTGTTAGTTGATCTTGCAATTCCATTAGTCTCAGAAACTCTCATTCCAACCAGATGAATCCAATGAGGATCAATCCAAACAGATGGCTAAAAAGCCTGATTACGAAGGTGTCCAAAATGTGGTCCAAACACTGACATAATCCAATTACGAGAATCCACAACCGATCATCGGCACAATACGCCCTGACATGAGTCAGTACTATCAGAGCAAACATGCACTTACAGTACTAGAACAAACCGTGAAGATCTAGAGCACATCAGACGAAAAGGAAAGAGAAAGAGAATTTACTGAGAAAGTAGGGATGCTCCGATACCACTTTTTCCAGTACTCGCCTGATAACGATACTTTTATTTTTGCTACTTGCCGATACCTGTAATTTACATTTACATATATGCATTTAGCAGACGCTTTTATCCAAAGCGACTTACAGTGCATTCAGGCTATACATTTTTTTTTTACCAGTATGTGTGTTCCCTGAGAATTGAACCCATGACCTTTTGCGCTGCTAACGCAATGCTCTACCACTGAGCCACAGGAACACATTTTCATTGTATTTGTAATTTTTTTAAAATATTGGGTACGGAAACCAAAAGAATATGTATAATGTTAGTTGGTTAACTTAATTTATCAAATAGATATATCCTTCAGTATTTTTCACACTTAATTATGCCCATTAAAATGTATTTTACAAGTTTTATTTACTTTCACTGTTAATTTTTTCACTCTATGGTACACCTTTAATTTAATAGCATTAGAGCTGCTCCCATGCAGCGGCTCAGTACTGTAATCACAAGTTTTGCTGAAATAATGCAGGGAACCACTCATTATAAATCTTTCAGAAATATAAGTAGCGTTTTTTCATCTGAAACGTGCTGAGATTTATATTCCAAAGCGACTCACATAATACAGAAACACTCACGAAGCAAGCAAAACATGTGCAACGCGCGCACGTATTTGCATTGGTGCAGAATGAGAGGGACAAGAGCAGTACAGCCTAGCGCATTTACACTGGCTGATAGTTTCACTGTCCATAAAGTTTCACACCATAAAGTCGTGTATGCTTAAGGTTGAAAATAAATGTTGTTTATAGTAAATGCCCCTATAAATGTTGTTTTATATTTACGATTTAGTTTTAATCCAAATGATGCGTGTGCTAAGTGAGCGAACATCAAAGATCAAGCAACAGAAGTGCACGCTCTCTCTCTCTACCGTGAAGTAACGTAACTTGTGCATTGTACAGTTCATACAGGCGTTAATACTGAAAGTTTGTGTGTGTATGTGTGTCTGTGTGTGTGTATAAATGAGATTAAATTATAAAGTACAAAAGGTGAATATAGTTGTGTAAAAAACTAATGAAAAAAAAAAAAAAAAAAAAAAATTAATTTACAAATTTTTTTTTTTTTTTTTTTTCACAAATTCGAACATCTGGGTTGTGCCGTTCTGTTGTAAATAAATCTTAACCAATGATTCCTAATTGCATCTACTTCCGGAAGGCC
>NW_015625021.1:851022-856575 GCF_001515625.1 Sinocyclocheilus rhinocerous
AAAAAAAAAAAAAAAAAAAAAGATTAATTTACATAAGACAATAAAATATAAATTTAAAATATATATTTTTAATGTTTTATATTTTCATATATGATTTTAATATTCAAACTGTGAAAACATACAGCACATACACACGAGAAAGCAAATATACCAAGAGAAATAAGCAAAGGTGAATATGAATATTTGTAAAAATAAAATAATTCTATATTTTAAAATACATATTTAAAAACATAGTACAAATCGTAAAGAAAGATACAACATGAGGAAAAAGTGAATTTATCAAGTTAAAAAAAGGTAAATATAAATTTGTAAAATAAAAATATAAAATTGAAAACATTAATATATACGTTTTATTTAAAAAAAATTAAATATCAATATTTTTAATATTTTACAATTTTATATAAGTTGTGTTTTTATATTGATTATTAAAGTAAATAGTGCAAACCATAAAGACAGAGTATCACACACACAAAAGGAGAAAGTGAGTTTACCAAGATAACAAGCAACGGTTGAAGCCAAGATCACACAGACTGTCCCTGACCACATACAGACGATACAGAGGATCACATACAAAATAATACATGACCCTGCAATAAAGGCCCGTTCAGTAATGCTTCAGAACAAGGAGCAATTATAAAAAACAAGCTTAAAAATCCTGCTCTAATTCCTCTTGAATGCATTTGCAAAGTTTGAAGCATTAGCATGGGTCAAGACTGACTTAGCAAAGGTTAGAAATGTCCTGAGCTTTATTATTGAGATCTCCTTGGGAACCGGCCTGGAGAAAATCAACAAACACTTATGAAAGTCAAGAAGCATGATGTGAGCAGCTGGAGCCACCGTCACCAAACATGACGTGATCCTGAAGAGCAAATCAGTTTCTCTACACGGAGAATCAAATTAACTGTGTTTAATCAAACAGCCGCATTCATAACAGGCCATAAACACCTTGAGTCATGCCATTACAATTTATACTGCTCTTTTTCTGATATAAATGTTGACAGACTCAGAAAGGTTAGAGAGAAAGAGTTTTCATTTTTCATGCAAGTCACATGAGCTGAATCTTAAAAGCCATTAATGTTTAACATTGAAAGATCAAACTAAACTTATTGAGAAAAAAAAAAAACATGTTCTACTTATAATTTAATCCAAAGATCACAAGAAAAAGAAAGGAAATTAGGCTTTTAATACAAAGGAAATTAAGAACTTTAAGATATTTAAAAGTTTTAGCATTATGACATTTTCATAACAATTACATCCCTGATACTCATTACTATAATAATAATAATAATAATAATAACTGTTGTTGTTGTTATTAAATTAGTATTTTATTGCATTTATAAATACTGTATTACATTATTATTAAAATCATTTTTCTCATTAAAAACTTTTTAATTTTAATATTTAAAATTTTTTGCATTACACTTATGAATAATGCTATAACTATTAAAACAATAAATTCTTTATTATCATAGCATTCATAAGTGCAATGCAAAATAAAAATTATTTTTGAAGAATTTATTATTACATAAATTATAACAACATTCATAAGTGTAATTTTAATATTACAATACTTTAATATTGGTAATAAATAATTTAATAAAAGCTGTGGATGTAAATCACTGTTGTTGTTGTGGTTTTGTTTAGTGTAATGCTATAAATGCTGTGTCATGGTAGCATTTGTCATATTACCATTAACTTATGATTTAAGCCAACTTAAACATTTTTTGTACAGTGATTTACAGTTAAACACTTAATATGAATCTAATAAGAATCATAAAACAATGGAAACTGCAAGAGACTGTGCATAATTGTTATGAAAATAATGTTATGATGTCCTGTTGATTTGTGGGCTGAAATGTGACCATGCAAAACAATTAAAACAAGAAAACAGTAGTCTTCCTCATCCTGACTGACAAACTTAAGAGGGTGAGGACGTAACCCAGTGGCACACCATACGAAATGAGAAAACAAAGAGGTTAAAAAACATTTTGCACAGTTGTAACCTTCTGTAAATCATTGCTCCATTATTTCATTGCTTCCCCGGGCTGGCGAGTCTCTCGTGGCTCTGCTTTCATGAGATTAGGTGAGAAAAAGAGGCAGCAGATTTCCTCAGGGCGGGTCTCCTGAACCCAACCAACCATTACACCAGAGACATACGGCTTCACCCACAAACCCTCTGATCTCACTATAAATGCAGACAGAAGCGAAACCCAAGGTCTTTTCCAGTCACTTATCAACAGTTAAAACAAGACATATCAACCCGAGGGGACCTTGTTAGTCGAGGTCTTCCTAGAGGCCAGCATTTAGAAAGATAAAGGAGATGTCTTGGAAAAGCCCTAAATTATTTTCCACCAGCATATATGAATTTAAGCCTCGATGATCAGATTCAACAAAGAGCACAGGGAGATTTATGGTTCATTGAGATTTTTCAAAAGAAGTGAGATGAGTTGAAGCTGTCAAAGTTAAGCCTGGCCGTCTGACAGCGGCCCATCTGGAAATGCGTTTGAGGCGAGCGGAGTTAATCCGAGACTCCACCCGTACCGCCGACATACAGATCCACATTACAGCTCTGATCCCGCAACGACTCAAACTCAACATTATGAGAGGCTTGGGAAAGGGAAAACGGTCCAGAAAGAGACAGATCAGTTTGAAGTAGATCTGAGGGGAGGATGAATCGCACAACACTTGTCCACGCAACATTACACAACAAAAACAAAACATGGAAATAATATTTTGCATTAAGACAAACAAAGCCTATTTTTAGGAGCATTTTTTTTAACATTAATATTATGACTGTTAAGCAACCTCTGTATTTTCATAAATGCATAAAACTCATACAATATACATAATTTATATATTTAAAAAAAAAATCATTTGATTATATTTCATTAAAAAATATATATATATAATTTTTTTTAATTGATTTTATATTTTATATCATATTTTTTTATTTTACTTTTTTTTTTGTTGTTGTTGTTTTTTTTAAATAAAGTATTTTTATCTCATGGTACCATCTAATGTACTAAATGCACTAAAACATGTTAAACAATTTATATGCAAAAAATAAAAATAAAATGTTTTTAATTAAATAAAAGTAAAATTAAATAATACAAATAAAATGAAGTTTTACATATTGTACTTTTGATTATATATATTTTTATTGTATTTTACTTTGTTATAAAAAAAAATAAAACAGTAAAGCATCTTTATTTCATGGTAGTATTTACTGTACTAAATTTATGCTGTTCTGAATAAAACACCAAGTAATTTAAAAACCTGAAAATATGGGTAATGTATGAATAATTTTGGAAAAAATGCTGTCATCAAAATAATGGTCAAAATGCAAACAAAATGTTGTTGTTGTGGTTGTTGTTAATGATGATCTTAAGGCTTCAAATGCCTCCTTCTTTAATTTTGGCATGAAATGTCCCAGACATGTTCTCATGAGACTCACCTGGCTAAGTATCGCATTATTCGAGTGCCTGTCAGGCTGACAATAGTCATAAGTATCAGTGAAACTAAAACACAAGTAATATTAAAACAAAATCAGCAGGTGATCGTCTCGTAAGGAGTAAAATGAAAGCAACAGTCATGCTTTGACCAACATCCGCCGATAAATTATTAAGGAAAAGAGCTGAATGCTTGTGCTGGTCTCCATGGAGACGAAGCAAACGAAACAACAACACTAGAGGAGGCAGGACCGGTTTACACACAATCCACCGCTTATCGCCAAACACTCACACTTACCACACCAGAGGAGGCTCTGCTAACTAGGGCTGGGCGAGAAAGCTATAGAATAATAATAATAATAATAATAAAAAAATAATAAAATAAAATAAAGCTTAAATAAATAAATTAGAGATGCACCGATTGCAATTTTCTTGGCCGATTCCGATGCACTGTAAGTCGCTTTGGATAAAAGCGTCAGCTAAATGCATAAATTATTATTAAATTATTATTATTATTATATACAACACTAAATATAAATAAATTATATTACCTACTGGTCAAAAGGGGAAAATAAATGTTTTATGAGACAAGGGCTGGACATGGATTTAAAAAAAAAAAAATTTATAGGTGATTTCACATACCTTTTTGCAAAACCTTGGCAGGTCAAAATGAACCGTATTTATACTCGTGATATAGATATATATATATATATATATATATATATGATTTTTTCATCATTTTTTGAGCTGCATGATGTTTATGTTGAAATGTACTTGTGGAATGTATCTGTGGTCATTGTTCCGTTTGTTTTATTGGTTTGAAATAAATAAATAAAATCTAATAACACACAATCTGATAATAACCAAATAAATTAAAGTATACTAAATAAACTGAATTATTAAAATAATATAATCCATATGTGCATTTGCTCTGATCTAAACCAAATAAATGACAATGTGCTAAATAAAAAAAAATGAAAAATTAATATAATATAATCCATGTGTGTATTTGCTCAGATTTCTGACCAAATAAATTATAGTATTCTAAATAAAATAAAAACATTTAATAGATATTTTAAACATTTAACTGATTTATGACGCAAACAAAGTTTTGAATCAATTCACTGAAATGGACAGATTGAACTCATTTACAAAAAAAATTAAAACTTACCACCCCTAACTCGTTTTTTACTACTGTTAAACAGATTTTACATAATGATTTTTAATTAAAAAATAATAATTATTATTATTTAATTTAATTTAATAATAATTTTCTGATTTTTAATTATTTTTACAGATTTTTTTTAATGATAATTTTTACTCATTCTTACTTTTATTTACTCATAATTTTTACTTAATTATTATTAAGATACTTGATCTTGTGCTGCTTAACACGACACTACCTTGCAAATGAAATACTACTGTAGATCAAAAATAAAAAAGGGATCTATTGTTCCATTTATCTGCATTTCTTTGACAAATGATGGCAGTTCCTTAGAGACGCAGGTTGTTTTTGGAGAACATCAGTGTGTGTTTGTGTTGTAAAGTTATGCCTGCTGGTAATTCAATAGGGGTTTCCTGCTCCATTCAGAAACTGCAGAACCACACCTGCGCCGCAGGACACGACTGAAGAGGAACCGTGAAACAACACAGACATTTCATTAGATGAGACGAACACATGCCTGTTCTGTGTAATGACACACACTTCAGGGCTGTACAGTGCGACATATATGTACGTATGTATATACACGAAAAAACTGGTCTGTGCGATGAATAAATTTACCACTGTAGCACGCGTGCGATACAGTTTTGCATGTTCATAACACAGCACCTGACTATTTGACTAAGTTGTCTTTCGCGTCTGATTGATTTCGCGTCTAATAACACGTCAAAAACACACAAGGATTACATATAAACACAGTTGGTTATGTCTGAAATGAAAGTAAACAGTTGAGAGAGAAAAATTAATTCAGGTTTAAAACAACTTGAGAAATGATGGTATAAAAATGAAACTATTGAAAGAGATGATCTTTTAATGTTAATAAAACAACAAAACAGAAAAAAAAAATCACTCACTGCTCTTGACTGATGAACTTATCAGTCA
>NW_015625021.1:856797-866900 GCF_001515625.1 Sinocyclocheilus rhinocerous
GTGCCTGTTTAAGTGATGAACTCCATTACTTGTGTTTGTTTTCAGACATGTTAACAGACGTTTTATACTTGTGCTACAACTTTTTGGCCTGTGCTACAAAACTTTCAACCTCTGTAGCACCAGTGCTATGTGAAAAAAAAGTTAACGTACAGCCCTGCACTTAGACACTTCACGTCCTTGTGACTCACTTCAACACAGATAACTGATTCAGTCGATGTGTTCAAACCAAACCAATCACAGGACAGAGAGGCTGAGGGTCAACTTCAATCATCTGCATCTGTCTGTATTGTGTTAAAGAAAACTCAAAGAAACAACCCAGAGCTCATAAAGAGCCTCAATGGTTCCGTCAAGTGTTCCCACTAAAACGCTTATAAAACATCTGATTTACAAGCTCCGAACAGATCTCAGGAAGAGTGCCACAGCTTTTCTCCAACTCCAGAAAATGCACAACTTCAATTTAGTGAGTTTAACGTTTTTATGAGAATACAGCAATTTTTTTGATTAATACTCCTACGATACCATGCTTTTGCAATGACATGCACGAAGGACAGATCTTAAAGGAATAGTTCAGTCAGAAATGAAAATTTGCTGACACTCAGGCCATCCAAGATACATCATAGGGCTGGGCGATTTTCCCGATTTAATCGATTAATTAGAATTTATTGTTTTGCCACGATTTTATTTTTTAGAAATCGAGGAATCACAATTTTGAATAGAAATATTACCAAATGTTAGAATTAGACACTTTGACAATATGCCGGTGTTAACAGTAAAGAGAAAAGAACGATTTAACCGCATGTCGTGCACATGATTAACCGCTCACGTGTGACACGCTCTGTGAAGGACCATAAATATAGCGCTAAGCGCCATTCACACAGAATGCGCTTTTGTGTTGACAAAGATGCAACGCGGGCAGTGGAATAGGTAAAACATGCAAGAAGATGGGAGTGAACTTCTTTTAACTTGAGCGCAGTGTTTTTAGAATGGCGTTTCATGCATGAGACACTGCAAGAGACGCGAGCGCAACAGTCAAACATCCATGTTTACACAGAAAAAACAATGGAAAAGCACCGCAATCGAATAAAAAAACCTGTAAAGAACTACTACTGTATGTCTGATATTTCATGTTTGCATCATGGTGACATCCTGAAAGCTGCTGTTGTTTTTAAAGAACATTTATAGTTAATAAAAGTCTACTGGTGTTATACCTTCAGTCATTTTCCGAGCGCGTTTTTTCAAGTGCAGGAATTTTATTGTTAATCGCCTCAGGTCCCGTCTTTCACCAGACCACGTTGATAATTTCACTGAACAAATAACGCATGGTCTGAGTAAGTAAAATGGGCATTGTTGCATTTTGTTTTTAGACGATATAGCCTACACGAAGTACGTTTTTAAAAGCCGTTTTAATGCTATTTCTTGATAAACCTTCCTATTGTTTTCGACTTGTGTTTTAATATGTTGGCTAACGTTATATGAAGATTAAGAATTCTGTCAGGCTATTGATTGATTTTCCATTGTTCTGCATTTCCCCAGCTGATTTGAATAAATAAGCTATGCTTTGGCCGACGTGTTACTCTTCTTTTTTTTATTTTTAACGACTGCCTAAAATGAAATGATGATAACGCGAGGCAAGTGTGCGGCAAGCGAATTCATTGAGGGATTTGACAGTGTGATTCGTAGATTAAGTATTTCAAATATAGGCTATGCTACACGCATGCACAGAGGTTTTTTTTTCTTACCATCTTTTGGGGGTTTCTTGCTTTTAGACTAGTCGACTAGTCAGATACAAAACTTTCGTTTAAACGTCAGTCAAATTAGTCGTCGCGCACATCCCTACTTGGAATATAATTTTTTAATTAATAAAGAAAAAGTTACTTGAATCATGTTGTAGTTACATTTTCAAGTTGACTAGTTAAAAATCTTTACAAAAAAAAAAAAAAAATCGAGATTCGGTCAAACATTCTGGAAAAATCGAGATTTTAATTTTTTGCCAAATCGACCCAGCCCTAGTAGATGAGTTTCTTTCTTCATCAGATTTGGAGAAATACAGCATTGCATCACTGTCTCAGCAATGGATGCTCTGCAGTGAATGGGTGCCGTCAGAATGAGAGTCCAAACAGCTGATAAAAACATCACAATAATCCACAAGTAATCCACACCACTCCAGTCCATCAGTTAACAGTTTGTGAAGCCAAAAGCTGCGTGTTTGTAAGAAACAAATCCATCAAGATGCTTTCAACTTAAACTGTTGCTTCCGGCTAAATAGGAGTCCATAATCC
The DNA here is from genome assembly GCF_001515625.1 of Sinocyclocheilus rhinocerous. Classification (NCBI taxonomy): domain Eukaryota; kingdom Metazoa; phylum Chordata; class Actinopteri; order Cypriniformes; family Cyprinidae; genus Sinocyclocheilus; species Sinocyclocheilus rhinocerous. The sequence goes on from NW_015625021.1 coordinate 859,077, forward strand.
ATAATAATGCTTCCTCCAGTGAAAGTCTCTCACATTAAAATCCAGCCACATATTTGTTTAGAGCCGTTTTGGCTTGTAAATGGTGCTTAATCTGTGCAGATTTCTCTCCTGATTCAGATGAGACCACTTAGTGTTATTACGGATAGAGGGCTCACGTGAAGTTAAAAACATCTTAATGTTTCTTATAAACATGCAGCTTTTGTCTTCTCAAGACATTTATTGATAGTCTGGAGTAGTGTGGATTACTTGTGGATTATTGTGATGCTTTTATCAGACTCTGATTCTGACGGCATCCATTCACTGCAGAGGATCCATTGCTGAGCAAGTTATGCAATGCTACATTTCTCCAAATCTGATGAAGAAACAAACTCATCTACATCTTGACTGGCCTGAGTGTGTGCACATTTTTAGCAAATTTTCATTGAATTTAAATTTAAATGACCTATTTCTTTAAGAGCTCTTTGAACGCATGGAAGAATGGGATAGAGAGAAAGAAAGACCATCATCAATCTTCACAAGCTTATAGCACGCAGTTCACATTCCTCATGTGGATCATTGCCAAGATGAAAACCTGATGAACAAATGTTGTTCAGAAATACACAGGTTTTCCCCTAGATGAAACAAAGAAAGCACAAATGAAAGAAAAAGTGCTGCAGATCCAGAGTTACTGTACCTCAACAAAGAGAAACTAAATACAGACGCTGCAAGCTGATTTCTATTTTAAATAAACGCTGCTCTTTTGAACTTTCTATTCAAAGAATTCTGAAAAATAAAATGTATCAGTTTCCACAAAAATGTTAACTGTTATCAACATTTGATAATAATCAGAAATGTTTCTTGAGCAGTAAATCAGTATATTAGAATGATTTCTGAAGGATCATGTGACACTGAAGACTGGAGTAATGATGCTGAAAATTCAGCTTTGATAATACCAATAAATTACATTTGACAATATATTACAACAGAAAACAGTTATTTAAAATTTTAAAAATAATTCACAATATTACTATATAACCAAATGTCTTTTATAGTAGACAAAAATTAATTCCTGCTTCCCAATCCTTCAATCAGAACCAGTAAATCTCTAAGTTAATGTGGGACTGGATGCACCTGGACGCTGTAAACAGGAAGCAACTCTTGACTCGTGGCCAAGTTTCAAACAAAAGGAGCGACAGACATCATGATTGACCTCAGTGTCTGTTAATGGAAAAATGTTGCAACACCAATGAATTAAACTGATCTGATATCTATCAGCGCTGTTGTTTCTTTAGGGCAGGGCTTCCCAAACTGGGGGCCAGAAACCCCATGGGGGTTAGGAGTTGATCAACTAAAATTAAAAATAAATTAAAAATAAATTAAATTAAATGATCATATTTTAGTTTTAATTTTAATTATTTTAATTATTTATTTTAATGTAAAATTTAACAATTTAAAATACATAAAAATCTAAATAACTTAAAATAAAAATTAATAAAATTATAATTTGTGGAATGAATAAAAAAAATTAAAAAAAATAAAAAAATTCCCTGAAATTGAATACAATTATAAAAATGCCAATTTAAAAGCATTTTAAAATAAAAATGGATAAAATACAATTTTTTTTTTAAATAATCTACAAATTAATTTAAAATAAAATAACAAAAAAATTAAAAAATAAAAAACTTTTATAATAAAAATCTAAAACACTCCCTAAAAATAATAAAAAAATAATTTCTAATTAAAATTTTAAAAAGACTTGCTAAAAATAATGAAATAGTTTGTTATCTGACATCAGAGAACTGTGAGCATGCAAATGTGTTGTCAATTTATTTAAATACTCCGTTTCAGGGGAATATCAAGTAAATATTTTATGCCAAATACATTCAGCTAACCAAATAAAAAAAATGTTTTTCCAAGCAAATCCACAAGAAGGTTTATGACTTGTTATTATTAGGAAATAAAACCTAATCTCAAGTACACATTTACCCAGTGATAATTTAATTCAAATAAAACCGCCACCGAGGGGTTTGTGAGTAATTCCGGTGTCACGGCAGTCATGTGACCGCTGGAAGTTCATCCACAGAAGCCAAGAGTCACAGAGAGCCTCCCAGACAAACACATCCACGCTCACACGGGAAACTGAGAAAACACTGCGATGAGCCGTTTCAGGGTGATTAAATGTTGCTGAATGCATTAAATCACAGAGCCGCCGCGGGAACACTTGGAAACAGAGAGCCGTTTGTTTGGTGGGCCTCTTAAAGCTGATCCATAAATAAAGCAGACAGCTTCCTTTGTTAGACACTGGATCCAACGTGAGGGGAAAAAAAAAACAGTCTCATTATGTTGAGGATGGTGTCTAACACAACATTTCTCAGAGACACCTGCGATTCCTCTACGAGAGCCTGACTTGACTTTGGCTCTTAATTTAGCTTCGAAAGCATTATCAATCCCCATTAAAAGAAGATAGCTCATTTCCTGCGGCTCGGCTCATTACCTCATGGGTGATGATTTCACGACCCACAGATGGGAACGAGCGCAGTCCAACATGCTATACATGCAGACGCTGATTATGCCGTTCTGGAAAGTATTATAAAATCGTTCTCTTAAGATGCCACGATCGGCCAAACTCGGGTGACGATGTTGGACGAGTTAAGCAGATTAATGCATCAAGATACTGTAATAATCAGCATGATTCACTGACTGAAGCTGCCTGTAAAACAGGCCAATAAGCAGAATAACCGCATGATATCGTGCGTTTCATTTCGATCTTTATAACATATCATTTTGCACAAAAGTGCACTGACTGAACAGGCTAGAAAAGTAGTAAAAATGGCTAAATCATGATAGACAGATAAATAAAATACTTATTTATAAATAAATGATAAAAAATAAATAAATAAGTAAAATATACTAAATTATGAAAATAAATACTAATTTATAATGATAAATAAAACTAATTTAAATTATAAATAAAATAAGTAAATATACTAATGCATAAAAATGTTATATATATATATATATATATAAACACTCATGTATAAAAAGACATACTAATTTATGAATAAAAATAAACAATACAAAATACTAATTTACAAAATAAATACTAATTTATAAATAATAATAAATAAAAATGAATTACACAAATTTACAAAAATACAAATAAAACAAAAATATAAAACAAATACTAATTTATAAACGAATACTAATTTATAAAAAACAAAAATAAACGAATAAACAATTAAAAACCAATTTGCAAATAAAACAAAAATGTTCTTTTATAAATAAAACTAAATAAAAACAAATTTACAAGCAAACAAATCATTTTTCCTAAAAGAAAAATCAAGAGCCATTTATGTTTATGAAAAAACCTAATAAAAGAGAATAAATATATTTAGCCTTATTTTCAGCTAACCACATTTCTCTTTCAAACTCGGTTTAATGTGAGTCGGTGCATAATTGTCAATGAAAAGGATTTTTATATTCCTAAAAATAAACTTCAATGTCTTTTATTATTATTATTATTATTATTAAATATACTAAATATATATAAATGTTGGATGAGGCAAGATTAATTCATTGAGATACAGTAGCAATCAATCATCACGATTCATTGTCTGATACCAACATGCCCAGACATTATAACTGCATGAAATCATATGCGTTTCATCATGCACTTTATAACATATCATTTTGCACTGAAGTACACTGATGGAACAGACTAGAAAAAGTAGTAAAACTTGCTAAATCACGCTCACTCTCTTCAAATATCAGGGTTTAAGCTCATCAGGCCTCTAATCTAAGAGTGCTGACGTACAAGAATGACATGAAACAGGATCTTACACGGCTGTACTGAGCAGCTGCATTTCCACAGACTGCAGTAACCGGCTGGCTTTCACTGCAGACTCGTGCTCACTGTTTGGGATGAAAAACGCATTAATTCAGATCATAAATGAGCAACAAAACGACATATTTGTATTTTCAGAAAAACAATGCTTGCACATACACATGCAAAACCTGCTGGCATGATGCAGTGTCTCATGAAAACACGTCAAGGTCATTTGATTTCATAATTTTTTTTTTTATTTAAAATTATTTTTTACATTGTTTGCTTTCACATGCTCATGGTCATAGTCATAACTGAGCATATTTACATTTTTAGAAGATATTTTACAAAAACAGGGTCATTTTCTTTATTTTTTTATTTTTATTTTTTAAATTTATTTTCTTTATTTTTCATTTATTCAGTCATAAGTAAATAAATGAATACAGAAAAAATAAATAAACAAAAAATTATTTTCCTTCCATTTTAATTTATTTTGTTTATTTTTTTTCATTTAGTCATAAGTAAACAAATGACTAAAGAAAAATTATTAAACGAAGAAGAAAAAATTAAATTTAAAAAATATATTTTTTTACATTTTTAATATTTTAATTTATTTTTATATATATATTTAGTAATAAGCAAATAAAGAAATAAATAAAAAAAATCACTTTGAAAAATTAAATATTTATAGTTTGGGATAATTTTTTTTGATTGATTTAGATCATAACTAAGCAACAAAACTAAATATTTACATTTTCAGAATAAAATGTGCAGCTCTTGCATATGCAAAACTTGCTAACACAATGCAACCCGGTTGCTGAGGTGTTCTGGATGATTTCTAGCTTTCAATATCACCTAATGGTAATTGACTTACAGCAGCAAACATCACAAACAAGCCTGTTTTTAACCTGTGTCCATTGCATAATAACTTCACCAATTGCGAAAACAGCAAATCAATGGTTAAAATTGTGCATCTGTGTTTGTGGTCGTCAATAATTCATTGAGAATTCATTCTGGATTTGGCAGCAGCCCACATTACGGTGCGGGATCTCTCAAAAATGTCATCATCCGCAGACGCCTGTGACGGGAACATGGGATGCTCTACCTACAGGAGCACATTCCTTTCCCATGAGATCGCCACCGCCCCCTCCTGCAGCAGCCAATCAGAGAGCAGCCTCTGACCCCAGACCCTCCATTAACAGTCCCATCAGGTCACCCCAAACACTCCAGCCAAACCAACTACTATTGTGTCACGGCTTCATAATGCGCCACTTGAAATCATTAACAGCTTCCACTCCGCCAAACAGACGGCTACGGAAAATAAACTCCAAAACCAAAATGCTTGCTAAACTCACGAGAGACATCATAATACTCTAAAGAAGAAAAACAGTGAGGAGAGGGAAATGAGCCTCATTTGAGTTTAAACACCTGAGCGGCCTGCTTCAGTCAACACTAATGGATCCACAGCAGTGAAGTTTGCTTTCATTAGATGATAACGCATCAGAATTGTTCACTGATCTAATGCTAAATAAATACTTAAACACAAAAAGTGTCTGCAATGCACTCAACTTTTGTAAAAGCAATAGTATCAGTAGGACGTGTACTGTAGGACAGCACTTGACTTTAGACATCAGGATTTAACTGGACTATGAAAAGAGGACTGTTAAGTTTTTGGTTAATATACATTTCCCTTCCCACAAAGCAAAAAAGCCTTATGGTTAGGCCAGCAAAAAATCCTTATGAAAACATGCCAGCATCATAGTAAATGAAAAAAAAAAATGAAATGAAAAAAAAAAAAATGAAAAACTTAATTTAAAAAAGAAAATTGCATTTTTAAAATATATAAATAAAATGTATATAATGCATAAAATAAAACATTTTGTATTATTTAAAATATTATTGTTCCTTAGAAGAAACTTTTAATTTCAGGACTGAATAAATACACTAAATGTATTAGAATACATTTTTATAGAAAAACAATGATTTTGCTTACAGAAGCAATGATTTTGGAAAAAAAAAAAAAACATGAAATAAAATGTAGTATATATGCATTATTGAGGATTCAAGAAAGAAAATGTGCTTAATTGTCATGTCATATGAAAATTTTTTTTAATGTTCTTAAAACCCGCATTTACATTTACAGTATGCTGCTTCTAATGATTTTGAAATGATTATTTAAATAAAATTAAATAAATGCAAACACTAGACACAACTATATCATGATTACCATAGTTTTTTTTTTTTTTTTTAAATAATAGTCTTTGTTAATATTTTGAATTCGCTATTATTTTTATATTTTGTTCATATTTTGTTTTGATGTTTTTTTATGTGCTTTTGTCATTTTCATTATTTATTATACATATTACTATTTAGGTTGAATTCATTTTTTATTTCAGTTTTAATTTTTATTTTACTTCCAGTTAGTTATTGTAGTGCTAAAACATTTTAGTTATTTCTTAATTTGTTTAGTTTAAAGTTTTTCATCTAATATTTATATTTTATTTTAGTTTCATGTCAATTAACAAAAATGTTTTAATAGTTTTCATTTTAGTTAAAGGCATCGGATGCAAAGGTCATCGGATGCAAAATTCACTTTTGTTGTTGTTTGAACATAAATGTGTGTTGGAAGTGTGTGTACACATCCATCCTATAATGATAAAAATCCACCCAGAGTTTTTTTTTTTTTAAATCCCTATTTTAAAATCCCCTTTCTCAAATCAGGCTGTTCTGAGATTCCTGTCAGAATGACGTAGTTCTGCACAGGCCCCTCCCACAATAGTTGATTGACAAGTCCGTCTAACCTTATACCCGCCCTGAGTGAGCTGAGAGCTGTCCGCCATTGTGTCGACTCCGTGCAGGGGAAGACAAGAACGTCTCAGATTAAGCGATTGAGGTGTTCTGTTGTTGGATGTAATAATGAACATAGCAGTCGTCATTTACTCCCGACATCTGAGCCGCTGAAGACGCAGAGGATTACCGTTACTTTAGTTTTGAAGGGAATGCGCCGATCCCCGATCTGCCTAAATGCGTTAATGTTTGCACGAATCATTCGTGATCCAGCTTCATCAACAGAAGTAGTGAGTAGAAGGGTTATTTATGAATCTTTGCAAATCGCCTTTCCTAATAACGTGCTAGTTAGCCAGTTTCGCGACTGAAGTTTACAGTCTGCTCGTCACCCCACGGAAGAGAGGGGCGGGGTGAGCAGAGCTCATTAGCATTTAAAGCAACATGGACTAGAATGGCTTGATGAAAACAGAGCTGTTTTTGACAGGGTAAAAAAGGTGTTTTTTACACTACCATTGAGAAATTTTAACCAAAGTATGTTATAGACTTTTCATTAAGACCCTAAATAATCTTATCGACTTGTGGAAAATGAGCATCCGATGACCCCTTTAAATGATACATAATTTTGACTACGACCTAATCTGCAACAGACTGACTTGGATCAGCTATTCTCAGATTCAATATGAAAAGAGTATGAAAAATGCAATCAAATCAATCAAAAAAAAAGTTTCAGTGTTGGTGAAGTTACTGTACACTGTAAAAAATTGTGATTTTAACAGTAAAAGACTGTAAAAATGCTACAATAAAAACCTGTTAACTGGTTAACAGTAAGTTTCCATACTATATACGGTGAATAAATGTAATTACATTTAATGTAATTTTACAGTAAAATACTGTTAAAAATACGTTTTTTGGAAGTGAAAAAGAAAACGTCATTGTATAATTTACAGTGAAAAACCGTAAATTGACACTCCCAGAATTCCCTGCATGACACTTCAAATTTGATGTTTTTTTTTGTTGAAGTAGCATGTTTCTTCTTTGTTTTTCCTTATTAGATGTGCACATTAGGGTTTAATCTTACATCTAATGTTGTTAAATTAATGTTTATTGCATTATTTCAGTTTCATGTGTGTCACCATGATAGGGTTTAGTGTTTGTGTGAATGACACTGTGTGAAAGTATAATGTTCCCATTGCCCTCCTCAGCTCGTAGAAAAGCTGTTTGTGATTAGCTTTGGT
>NW_015625021.1:867047-874764 GCF_001515625.1 Sinocyclocheilus rhinocerous
GTATTACAATGGTTCAAAACAGATATTAACACTTCAATATGTTGGTTTATTAACATTACATCCGTTAATGAAATACGGTATTTTATTGTGAATTTAAGTAAAATCTGTAAAACCTAAAATGTTGCTACCATATTTTTTACGGTGAAGTTCTGGCAACCACAGCTGCCGGTATTTTACCGTAAATGTCACAGATTTTTTTTTACAGTGTACTGTATTCAGCTTGTGTTTCTGCCCAACAAACCCAGACATGCTGACAGCAGCTCATTTCTCATTCATATTTATTTCAGCACAAACACAGGGTTTCTGAGAAGCCTTGGCTTCACACACGTACGTGGATCCTGAAACAACGCAAACGCCGCCAGTCCGCTCTGAGTTTCTCCATATTGATGAAAGGCTGGAGTTTGATGGCATGTGTTTGTGGGCCGTGTGTTACTCCAGAGCGATGAGCTCACCCTCATACAGGAAATACAGATGATGTTCTCACTTTAACTGCTGGGAGGCGACCATATGGTTTACACGACGCATTGTTTGAATCTCACTCCGCCGTTTGAAGGCTTGTTGGTGGAGTTATCCCAGGATTTGGTTCAGGATGTGGTGCGGATGCAAAAACAGCCAGCCAACACGAGAGGCTGCTTTAAAATAAACCTCTTCTGCTGGAAAAATGACCCTAGAACACAATCACTTTACATAATACAGTTTCACACTTGTGGTCACGCTTCCCACTTCAATCTGCTGTGAAATAGCCGTTAATCCAATGACTGTCATCTAGTTGATTCTAGTGCTGGGCGATATGGACTAAAATATTAAATCACAGCTCTTCCGTACGATTCAGTATCAATATTTATCACGATTTTTATTTCATACCATTAAGATTAAATGAGACTTTGTTCGTTCTCTGTTTGCTCTCAAATGAATTTAAACAATTTGTTAATTTATGGAAATATCAAATTTATGTAAACAATTAAAAAAATGTTGTCTAATGAAAGAATTCATAAAATTTTAACAATTTAAATCAAGCTTTTATAATGTAATCAAAATTAAAATAAATAATTTGCAAAAAAAATAATACTATAATAACAGTAATGTAATGCATTTGTCAAACCAAACTGGTAGCAACATGAAACCGATCATCTAAATGTAGCCTAAATTACTGAATTATATTGCGGATTTTAATCAATATCTTGATTTTTCGCAATAATGAATGGATGAAAAAAACCTTGGTTGTATGAAGACTTAATAATGAACTCAATGTAATGTTTTATTAAATTGTATTAATAATAAAAATGGTTATTAATTTATTATTTAAATATTATTATTAAAAAATGTATAATGTGATTTATAATGTAAATAAAAGCTGAATAAATAAGCTTTCCATTGATGTGTGGTTTGTTATGATAGGACAATATTTGGCTGAGATGCAACTATTTGAAAAATAGTAATGCATGCGTGTAATTTTTTCCAAACTACATTTCTAGAAACATGAAACTCATCACCTGCATGCAGGCTAAATTACTCAAAGGCTTATTGTCAATATTGTAGACTTCTTTTTAGCGATAAATACTGATTTATTATTCATGCATAAATAAATATGTCCTATGATATTGTTTGACTAGTTTTGGCCTGATTTTGGAGCTTAAGTTTATTTTAAAAAGCACAAGTGGAATGCATTAAAACGTGTTAATGCGAGAGTTAATTAGACATGTGGTGGATAAAATCAATCGTAGGGTGATTTTCAGGTGATTTATTGACCGACTGAATACCTGAAACTGAACTATATAAAGTACCAGCTAGCATGAAGTTTACAAAGCAACAAGACAAACTACTATTACACACAATAAGTGCTGTTTTGATGAGGGTGGAGTATAATTAGAGGGATTTCATAAAGACTAAAGGCGGCTTGAGAAGCTCCTTATTATTAAATCATTAAAACTGAAGAATAGAGGAGAATATAATCTCTCCACAGCTTTTGAGTGGGCCAATATGGTCGTGTTCAATCCTGTCTAGACTCAAGAACAGCTGGGTGGGATCTAGGTTGTTCTCTAGGTAAAATTACTGACATACTGAAATAATGAAGGTTGCCAAGTTTTTCCATCACTAGTAGGCGTTTCTACTCAACCACAACAGCCAATCACTGTGTAAGAGGAGGGTCATGTGACCTCTACTGTCTGATTCCTATTGGGAGTCGTTCCATATTTGCATGAAGTTAAACGCTGTTGCATCACCAACAGTTGTCATTAATGTTTCCAATGGAAATGTCTCACTTTTGCTCACTTTGCCAATGCAAATTGCATCTCATTACACTGATTAACGTAAAAGAGGCTCAAGGTTGCATAGAAACTGATACCTCACCTGAAATGATTCCTCATATTCTCCTGTCCAAGACTTCAATTACTTCTGAACAATCACATGACAAAGAACCCAATAAAACCCTACTGAGCATTCAGTATCTGCAGATCCTTGGCTCGCTATTGCAAACAGGAGCACAAGAGAGCCTGCAAAAGCAGAAGGTAGCGGTGGCCGTCTCTGGTTTCCCGCTTCCAGCCGGACACAAGAGCTCCTGTATGAAAGCCAGTGTAATCTCAGAAAGTGTCTTTTGTAGGAGCCGGGGGCGAGGAATAAAAGACAAGAGGAGGCAGAAACCGGCAGAGCTCTCTGTGATTCTGAGAAAGGCCGTCCTGAACGGCCGAATGACTTTTCTCATGGTTTAAAAGGGTCTTTTTTCACCTGTGGACCAGAAGAGTTACTCAAAACCCGGACATGAGCGAGTCGGCCAAGGCCCAAAGGTTTCCAAAGTAGTGCTGTAAAACAGTCAAATACTGTTTTCAATAGGGAAATAGGGTCCTGAGAAATCTGCTTTAATTTTACCTAAATTCAGTTACATTTTTTTTACAAATTCCATTTCCTTCTATTTAAATTTTTTTAGTTTCCGTTTTTTTTTTTCTGGAATGCGTTCTAATGGTTAAACTAAATTAAATGTATTAATCAAAAAGCATGTCTAATTAATTTAAATCATGAAACTTGCAGAATTTAACAGCAATTTTTAAAAGTTTAACAAAAACTTTTTAGGGTTTAATTTTTTTAATCAAATTCCATTTTATGTTTACAGAGTTCTGTGCTTTCCATTTTAATTTTTCTGGATTACATTTTAATAGTTTGATTAAATTTTAATAATCAAACATCTAATTTTGAATTGATAAATTTCCTTTTTTTTTTTTACAATAACAGGGCCCTATGTAACGTTTTTCACATTTTAATTGTTTTTATAAACAAGTGACGGCATAAAAAAAAACATTAAAATGTATCTTATTCATATTAATCAAATGAAAAATCAACAAACCTTTTTTTGGCAAACAAAGTGCTGCACAAAAGGGGTTTACTGTTAAAATTAAAACATGGAAGAAAAATTGTATGATTATTACTTAAAAATAAAGTTTTAATAATTTTATTAGCAGTAGTAGTATTACATCCAGATGTATAGTAATATACTGTATTTGTCACAATTTCTTCAAGTTAAACCAAACTTTTATTATGACAGGCTGCCGTGAAGAGTTTTACGTTTCTGTGTATATGATATGACGATAGTTTTTCTCAAATAAATGGCAAAATGCTCATGAAGTGACTCATGAAGTTGATGTAGTCATCATGTTGTGGGACGGCAGAGACTGAAAACACCGCGAGTGTCACACGTGCTTCAGTATGCATGTAGTACATGAAACCGCACCATTCATTCATAAAGGCACGCAGAACATATCTACATAGATTCATATCTAAATAGTCTTTTTGTAGCTTAATATTGACAGAAACTAGTCCATATGACCATTTGATTTAAGCACACGGGCCTACTTTTAATTTATTCATCCAATATTTTCGGCGTTATACAGTAACTTCCATTTTCATGACTGGATTCTGTGAATCAGTCCGCCTTTTACTCATCATGGAAATCATAGGGCCCTAAAAATAGCATGCAAAACATGTAAATGAGTGAAGAGAATTCGCATTGAAGAAAAAGTCCAAATTAGCAAATCTTTTGTAAAGCCCAAATGTCTAAACTTGCCTCAGTGTATAGAAAGGCTTTGAAGCTTTTTTACACATCTGAAGTCATCCAGGCTCAGCCAAGCCAAAGTAAATAACACAGTAGGCAGGAAATCTGTGTAACCATTCGCAAATCTTTTGACTTATTGCTCGGTGACAAACAGCAGTGAAAACACACATAGCAACAGAAAAACGACTGGCCTTTTGGGCCCCTTCCAAACAAGCAGATTGCTTTTCTATAGGACCCTTTGTTTTGCCGTTTTATTTGTGCTTGTAAAAATCCCCAGCACTCCCTGATCTGACAGACAAGTCTGAACTGTAAATCAAACACAAGATCTGGTACCTTCCACCGGGCAATACGACCTATATACAAGCACAGAAACACTGGCTTCCACCCAAGGGTGGAGACTACAATTGCTCAAGGAACTCGACTTGGTGATATTCTTCTTAGGATGAAGTTCATGTTAACAAACCCTATAAGCTGCATTTATAAGATGCTTTTCGGCCTTAAACCAGGGTTTTTCAAACTTGGGGCCGCAAGAGTGTGCTAGGGAGTCCATGCAAATGATTAAAGAAAAAAAATAGACAAAGATAAAGAAAAATCTAAATGATATAAAATAAATTACATTAAAATAAATGAGTAAATAACCAAACAAACAAGTTACAAATAAATACACAAAAAAAAAAAAAGAGGAAAACGGAGTAAAAAAAATGAACAAATAAATAGATTAAAGCAAAGGAAAAATACAATAATTAGATTAAAATACATAAACTGGATAAAAATAAGTAAAATAATAATGAACAAATGAATAATAATGAACAAAACATTTAAAACAAAATTAAACCGTTTGATTAAAATAACTAAAAATTTGATTAAAAAAATAATCAAACTGATTAACAATCAGAGTAAAATATACGAAAAAAAAACAATAAATTAAAACAAAGGTAAATTAAATAATTATTTTAAAATAAATAAAATATTTGATAAAAATAAACAAAAATGGATTAAAACAGAGCAAAATAAAGTACCCAAAACATTAGATTAAAACACAAGGAAATTAGATGGATAGAAAATTAAAATTACATAAAAATACACAAAGATTGATTAACAATCATAGAGTAAAATAATGAACAAATAAACATTAGATTACAACTAAAGTAAATAAAAAGATTAAAATAATGAGTAAATAAATATTAAATAATTATATTATATAAAGATACATTAATAAACAAATTGACTAAAATTGCTACCTAATAAATTAAGTAGTGCTGTCAAATGATTAATAGTGATTAGTCGCATCCAAAATAAAAGTTTTTGTTACAATATATTTAGGCCTATATATAATATAAAATAAGAATATAAATATATACATGTAAATATTTTCAAAATATTTACTGTATGTGTGTGTGTATATATATATATATATATAAATGTATATTATAATATAGTATATTATACATAAATATTATGTATATAATATATATATACACATACATAACAAATTTACACAGTACACATACATATGTAAACAAAAACTTTTATTTTGGATGCGATTAATTGCGATTAATCGTTTGACAGCACTAAAATTAAGCATTACATTTAACAAAAATAAAAAGGATTAAAATGATTAAGCATACATGCATACATACTCTGAGTAAGAACTTGAAAACTAGAAACTAAATATTTTCCAAATAACATTTTAGACATATTTATAATATTATGTTTGAACAGTAGAACTTGGGTCTTAATGCAAAAACCTATACAGATGCCTTTTAAATTTTAGGATTGGGGTCCCTCACATGAGGATGATCCTCTTTGGGGGTCCGTGGCTTTTAAAAGATTGAAAACCCACAGCCTAAACAGGATTTTTGACCTTAAACTAGCGGCTTCTAAACAGAAATCCCTATGCAAATCATTGAAAATGGTGCACATTTGACCTGCAAAGTACAAGCAGCAGAACATGGAAGAGATGTTTTGAATTAAGAACATGACATCAGAGTCAAAGCATCTGAAAAATGCCTATGAAGAGGTTAAAACGAGCTTCAGGAGCGTGATTGTGTAAGTCTGCATGAGATCATCGGATGCACTCGACACTCTCAGGCGCAGTCTCAACACAGATGGCATGTCAGGAGAGTAAATGATTAACTTTAAAATCGCATACTGACCCACTGCACGGGTCTAAAGAACAGCAGAACGAGCGCTTACAGAGCAACATGGTGACTGAAGTGTTAATGCAATCCAGATAACATGCGGCATTCATGTAGGAAACCAGAGACGCTTGCAAACTTCTCCCTCTAGGAAACAAAGCCAGTCACTTTAAGAAAGAGAAATTGCTTCGTCTTAGGCTGACGTCAATTCCATTGTTTGCTTTCGCTGCTTGCATTGGCCCCCGAAGGTCAAAGCTTCATTACAAACAATGCAATCTGACCTTTGCTACCATGAAGACGGGAGAAGCATTTCCCACTTTGACTTAAAAACACTCCCTCAGGTTGAGGCTGTGTGAAAAACCTCATGCGGTCAGACTTAACGTAATGGAAGAGGTTAACGCAACGACGGGCGGCTAAAATGCAGACCGCAGGAGAAACCTGTGCAGACGTCCCACAGAAAGCTGGGGTTGTTTTAGGCAAGCTCACCCTTTCTGGCTCTCATGCATGTTTTAACACAGCGTGACTGAGAATATTATTGCAGAAGTTGTTCTATAGCAACCCTGAAATATTTGCTCAAGGTCTCGCCTCTTTGAACGCTCCCGTACGTGTTGGTTTTCCACGTTCAGGTTTCTTTATTTGGACCGAGGGCAGAATGACAGTATCTGCGACACATTACTGAAACTGTGATGCAATCCGTTCTGCTGCAGGAATGTGAGGTTTCTGCATCCGCGGCTTCTGGCATCGGTGCGAGGAACTGAACTTTGGTTAGGGTCGCATTAGCGAAGCCCTGCATCCTGTTGCTTTTTTAAGACTCCAAAACAATAGCGGATTGCACTGAATTACCACACAAATCCATGTGCAGAATCACAGGTTTCCTTCCGGCAGTTCAGAGTGGCTCTTCCTGTCAAAACGCCTATTAGGTGTGGCTTATTCATCTGAAGCTTAATTAGCGGCTCGATAAAAGATATGCTACTTATTTCAACAACTCTTTTCTATTGAAGGTTGTTTACATATGGGATTAAAACAAAGCTAATTCTGATTTTTTATATCACAATTTTAGCTTTTTTCTTGCAATTCTGACATTTTTTTCAATTGCGAGATGCTCCAAATCACGAGATATAATTAAGTCATGATTACATTTTTATTCCATAGACAAAAAAATTAAATAGTAAGATGTAAAGTCAGAATTCCATGGGGAAAAAAGCTAAAACTTTGAGATGTAAAATCAGAATTCAGAGGTGAAAAAAAATGCAAAAATTGAGAGACATAAAATCAGAATTCAGAGGTGGAAAAAACACTAAAATTGTGAGATGTAATAAAATTCAGAAAAAGTCAAAACTGCAAGACGCAAACTCAAAAAAAAATCGCGAGATTTAAAATCTGAATTCTGAGAATCAGAATCATGTGATATAAAGATAATCGCGAACACCAAACTGTTATATATTTACTTGCAATTGCGAGGAAAAACGACAAAGAATAAAATTGTGAGATGTAAAATTAGAATCCAGAAGAAAAAACCTAAATGACAAAAAAAAAA
>NW_015625021.1:874901-875898 GCF_001515625.1 Sinocyclocheilus rhinocerous
TCACCAGATAAAAGGTAATTGCAACTTTTTCTTTCACAATTATGTTGTTTTTTTCTTGCAATTCTGACTTTTTTTCTCAGAACTCAGAGGAAATTACTCGAAATTGTAAGATGTAAACTTGCAATTGTGTGATAAAAAGTCAGAATTGTGAGCAAAAAAGTCACAATTACCTTTTTTATCATTTTATTCTCTGGTGGAAACAAGCTTCCATAGTTTTCCCTCTTTGGGTTAAAAAAACTATTAATATTCAGATAGCTTTAGATGGATAATTACACTAATTTGCAACATCGACACTGTTACTGAACTGAATCAACCCTGAACTCAACTGATCTGAATAACTCTACTGTCTTCTGTAGAGCTGCTTGCAGCTGATCAGAACTTGTTTCATAATTGCTGAACTTTGCAACTCTGACTTTAGTTGAACTGAACTGAATCAACATTGAACTAAACTGAGCTGAATAATGACACTGTTGTATTGTGTAGAGCTGCTTTATAAATTGAATTTGTTTCATAATTGATGATCTTGCAACCTTTACCCTGTAATTTTCTTGTTTATTACTGTGAAGCTGCTTTGGCACAATCTGTATTGTATAAAGCGCTATATAAATAACTGTGACTTGACCCTCAGCAGAACAATCACAAATGCTGGTGGGAACGTCTTTATCTCTTTAATACAGTTGGTTTAATGTGAATGCAAACACATTCACCTTGTGTCTTCCGCCGTGTTTGTGTGTTAAAGGCCAACCGAAGGCCAGCAGCTCTACACCCATCCAGTACAACAAGTTCTTCTGAGAGTTTGGCTTTGTGTACAAATCAGTGCCGCGTTTGAGAGCGGGTCGGATAACTTTGGGAAAACTAATGAGGTCACTCACATGGGCGGCTTTCATTAGCTGCATTTACCTGTACAGACAAGTAAACATCACCGGGTGACACAAATAAATACAGGTTTAGGATGGCCGACATGCAAGGCTGCACTGTTTGTGTGTGTGTGTGTGTG
>NW_015625021.1:875918-879543 GCF_001515625.1 Sinocyclocheilus rhinocerous
TGGATGGGGAGAGTCAAATTGTGATATAAAAAAAATTAAAGTTTGCTGCTTGTATGTAGTGCTGCACAATTTGGCCAAAAATGTTGTGATTACCATGACTACAATTTGACTTTTAATTAATAATAATTACTTAAAAAATGAGTAACAAAAGACATTATTAATATTTCACTATTAATTTCACATTATTTCAAAGAATGATCATTTAATAATAATATTATTAAAAATATTATAAAATAGCATTAAATTTAAATTAATCTCTGAAATTTCTGTTAAATAATATGTCTATTAAATAATAATTCATACTCTTATTATAATCATTACTAAATAAAAATTAGCAATAAAATAAGTCATTAATTTCTCAAAATAAAAGATGAGTATTTAGTAGTAGTAATAATAATAATATAGAAATAAGATATGAATTATGAAATCTATGTAGACAATGTCTTAAATAATGAATTTTATTATGATTATTATTGTTACTAAACAAAAACTTGTAATAAGACATTATTAATATTTCACTAAAAGAATGAGTCTTATTATTATTAAACATGTAAAAATACAATAGAATAAATTAAGTTAAATTTAAATTTCTGAAATGTCAGTATAATAGACAATCATTGTTCTTGCATGATCGTTATTACTAAAAACTTAGTAATAACAAAATATGAATATACTACTACTAATAATAATTACATATATAAAAACATGATATACTGGAATAGAATTAACTATAATAATTATACAGATAAAGCATTGTCATAAACACCAATTAAGATACAAAAGCCAAAAATGTTATTAAATTATTTGTTGGATGAAGGAGTCTAAACGGTAGTTGCAACAAATACTGATATTTTCAGGCCTTGTTGCTTCTACAAATACAAATTCAACCAAGAAACTCTTTTGTCTAGAGAGCACGTCCACACCCTAAACATCTGATCTGCTCATACAGAGGCCTGTCAGAACAACTCCTGAAAACCTTCATTTACAGAGCCAAAGAAACAAACGCCGTTCAGTGCAACCAAAACCCTTCACAGCAACTCATGTCACAGCTCCCAGAATCCCACACGTTACTCTACAGGTCCGAGTGCAGCCGAGAGGGAACGTCTTAAACGAACGAGGAAAAACTCTGCAACTTAAGACGAGCGAACCTTTGGCTCACCTGCACCGTTCCTGCTACTGTTTGCATAGCGTGAAGATACGGCATCTGACAGCCGCCCGCTGACCGGCGGGAATCACAGACGCTCTGGAACAAAACAATTCACAGAGAAACATCTGATGCTTTTGGCTGCTCAACCAAAGATCATTCAGAGACAAACGTCACCATAATGACAGGAGACAACCCAACCCACAAGAACTGACTGAAACCGTTTGTTTCGCTCCAAATCGATCTACAACGGATTAAACATGATACTGAAATTAAAGCATAATTTAACGCCACTCCAAACAAAACTCTTTCAACTCTCTGGTGGGGAAGCTGGCGCTCAGAAGGACCAGAGTCCAAACTGGTTTTTAATAATACGCTTTTCCATCAGCCTTTGCCCTGGGAACACTTTCAGACGTCTGAATTTGCTCTGAATTTCTCAGAGGGGAAGTTTTAAATCTTGGGTGACTCGGACCACTTCGGCTTTGGATGGCAGCTCATGTGTGACTAAGTCCTTCACAAATGCACTCCAAAAATCCCTGACCTACTCTTACCGGCAACAAATGCACAAGCCAACAAACATTACAACGAGATGAGACTAAATCTGAACCATTATCTGCCCTCAATTATAAACTGGTTGTTGTCAACAAAAGAAAAGCTTAAAGGCCTTCCTGCGGTTTTCCTTCTGTTTAATGAAAAGGAAATAGGTACAAATTAAAACCGCAATAAATATTAGTATTGTAACTTTACAGTTATACTCTTTACAGTTTATTAAAAATAAAATGATATTTTCTTATGTAATTGATATTAGACCAAATATCAATGACTATAATAATAATAATAATAATAATAATATATTTTACAGTGAAATTAAAAAATAATTTTTATTAATAATAATTTCTTAATTTTTTCATTATTATTGCCAACATATTTAACCAAATCTCAATAATAATAATAATACATTTTACAGTGAAATTAAGAAATAATTATTATTAATAATTTATTTTTTTCATTATTATTGCCAACATATTTAACCAAATATCAATAATAATAATAATACATTTCCTATAAACACTTTATTTTACATTGTATTTTACAATACGACGACGACAACAACAACAATCACAATCTTGTATACACATTATTTATTTTACAGTGAAATGACTATTTCCAAATATTTGGCCAAATATCAAATGACAAAAAAAAAAAAATTATTACTATGCCAAAAAAGTGGTGATTTATGTCAATGACATACAAATAAAACAACCAAACAAATAAGTAAATAATACCTTTGAGTACAACTACTTTATCTTATTATTAATATTATTTTATAGTCATATTGATATATAGAAATAAAACGTTTGGTCAAAGTGTACAAACAAGCACAGTAAACATTGTCACATAGGCCTACATGCAGCACTCTTCTCACTGAGAACCAAATCGAGAGGGAACTGAAAAAGCAGCAGTCACTTTGTTTACGCAGGGCTTTCTGTGCAGATTACAGTCTGAATCTGTCTGGGTTGATCTCTGAGGGAGGCCTGCGGTGGCTTGAGGTTGCTGCTGTGATTAAAGGACATTAAACACCAGTGAATTCCATGAGCATGAGTGGAGCCTGGAGAATCCTATGTGTTTAGCTTGAGAGCAGAAGATGCGAGCGGGAACAAGCTTTCTGCATCTTCCAGGGTCAAGCCTCTCTAACAAGCCATCGCTGAGTTGCTAGCTTTGGCAGAAGGACAGCAATTTCGATTCCCGCAGCGAGCAGAACTCTTGTAATGCTACCATCGAGAAGAACTGCACAAATCGAAATTAAAAACGCTATATGTCTTATTGCGATTATGTAATCACGAAGACTGTGATTTAATTGAATAAATAAATGTGCTGTGTGTTTCAGAGTGAGACGCGGCATTGTGTTCTTTTACACGCCAGCAGCTTATGTTCCAGCATTTTCAGTATCTCTAAGCTCTATGGTTTCACATTTAGAAACAGCCATAAATATTACATTTAGTCTTTTTTTTTGTCATATTAGTAATGTAATTTTACAGCTGTACTGTAAAATAAATTACATATAATACAAATAATTATGTAACTACGATAATTATGATTAATTATCACAAAAT
This sequence comes from Sinocyclocheilus rhinocerous, assembly GCF_001515625.1. Classification (NCBI taxonomy): domain Eukaryota; kingdom Metazoa; phylum Chordata; class Actinopteri; order Cypriniformes; family Cyprinidae; genus Sinocyclocheilus; species Sinocyclocheilus rhinocerous. Next base: position 879,177 of record NW_015625021.1, read on the forward strand.
ATAAAAAGGTTTTTTTATTTTTTTACAAAGAAATAAGCCAAAAATAGTGTTTATTATAATATATTTGGCTTGAGTGAGTGAGTGTAGAAAAATGTTTATTATATATTTGCCCCGAACAATGTTGATTTATATATAAAACTAGGGGTGTGCGATATATATCGTCTGCGATAATATCGTAATTGTTGTTTTAACGATGTGCGATTTGACATTATCGAGTATTTTGCAAAAACCATTCAAAACATCCCTACAGAGCACACGCATATATTACGTGAAGTCTAGACTAGTGCATGTGCGCATTTAGTGTGTTTTCTTTCACTGCATGATTCAGGCTATTAAAATGCATTTAGAATGATCACAAAATTCAAGA
>NW_015625021.1:882032-885960 GCF_001515625.1 Sinocyclocheilus rhinocerous
TTGGAAAAGATTAATTTCTATCAGTATGAACTGACCACCACACAGAATATGAAGAATATTAAAAACATTAGGAGTCAGCTGTCTTCGGCAGTCCTTAAGGTACCAGCACAATAACACACTCAGCAAAATATCGTCTAATTATCGTTATCGATAAAATCCCATAAAATATCGAGATATAATTTGTCAATATCGCACACCCCTATATAAAATATACAAACTTTACAACTAATATTATTATTAATATTATTTTATATCAATATTGATTTTTGTAATCAACACAAAAAAGTTTTTTTTTTTTTTGTGTGTTGATTACAAGGTGCCAAGCAAGAAACGGTAACTTGGAAAGGATCTTAGCTCTAGTTTTCTAGATCTTAGGGTTAGTTTTGATTTCATGTAAACTTTATTTACTTTAACAAACATTCCTTGTCTTAGAGGGAACGAACCATCAGTTTGTGAATGACAAACTGAATTTAATTTGCATACAAAAACATCATCAAATTTGCAGATGTGCATCACCTCCCAAAGCACAGACAGGAAGACGCTTAATGATTCAGCGCACACCAACTAATGAGGTCACGGCATGATGTCATTCATCAGCACATCCTCATCCCACACCTCTCTAATGGAAAACTAATGGTGAACGACCCTAAAGACGTCGCGTCTTCAAGCCGTCACTTCCCTCCAACCGTGGAAAAATCAGGACAAATGTCAGAGCAGAGTCAGAGTTAAAGAACCGCCTTCAGAACATCAGTAGAACCACTGGGGCTAATTTTGGGGGCGGCTGAAGACCACATGATGATCAAAGACATATTTTGGAACGAAATTGATATGGTATATAGTGATCATCATGTCAAACCGCACTCGTAGAGGCCTGGGGGGGGAAAAAAAGCACAAAGGAGGACCGAAATGAGGTGGGAACTGGCTAGAAACAGGGACTACGGGCTGTGCAAAACATGATATTATGACATTAGCCACTCAGCTCAAGTCCAGACCACTTTACAGCTTATTCTGGACTAGAAGAGGCCATAAAGCTCTTCAACTGACCTTTTCAATTATGCCTCCTTGTCTTTGACATTAGAGAGAGAAACAAAAACACTGGCAAATGTAATCCGGTGAGATTTACGGTCAAAACAGCAGACGCTGTGACCTTCTCGTGTTTGTTTAGCTGGGAATTCTCACCCATCTCTGAACACGGCTGCCCTTCCAAACAGTGGAAAGTCTGGGCACCGAACCTCACGATAACGCTCAACCTTTCCACGCGGGTCTAAATGTGTGTGTGAATGAAAAATGCCCCACCGACTGTTTCTGGAGCGGAAGATACCGTCCTTCAGGAAGTGTCTGTGTAAATCCCGAACTAAAGAGCTTCTCCATGCATGTCCTGTGTGACACAACTACTGTAAAAGAGTGTAAAAACAGCAACAAGGAAGAGTAGGCTATTCAATAAAGGACTCATAAGGAAATCTAATTTATCTTAAGCATTAAATAAAAACACTTCATGAAAACAATGAAAACATACTGTAAGTTCCAGAACTCAAAATGCCCTTCACAGTCCAAAATGATTATAAAAAGATCACTCACACTGCAAAAATTAGTTGATCTTAACTTCCAACTTGGTTAGTTCATACAGATGAATGCATTAACACAGGAAGATCCATTTACACGCCTATTGTGCAATCGAAGGGTTGAATTTTTGGAAGGGATCACACCGTTAGAAATATATAAATAATATACATTGTATAATGAATAAATAAAGAGAAATAAATGAATAAAAAAACATTATAAAAAAATACATCATGAACAGAACAAAAAATTTAAATATATATTAAACATCAATTAAAAATACTTGAAAAAAATGCTAAATTGAAAATGAAAAACGAAAAAAAGATAAAATGAAAAAAGAAATAAAATAAAATATTATATATTAAAAAATACATATAAATATATAATATATAAATATAGAATAAATATTATATTTAAAAAATTTGTTTCCAGCACAAAAACAACAACAGATTTCAAGCCTCAGGGGAAAAATAAATGTGCTAAATTCTTTAAAAAGTCCTTGTGCACCTTTTGTACTGAAAGTTTGTCCTCCATCCAATCCTCTCTATCTTATGCACCTTCAGACCTGAATGCAAATTACTCCCACTGCCTCAGATGAACGGAGAAGTCTAATGCAGTGCATGGGTGACTGGTTATTAGGTCACTGCATTGACACGCCACGGCTCTCCAAAGACACATCAAGCTTGGGAAAATCTCTCTGCAAAGAATGATGAATAACCCAGAGCTCATCCTCTGCTTCGGAGATGCACAGAAACACGTACAACAGGAAGTCCAGCCTGACGCTTCCTCAGGCCCTCACACCTCAAATTTCATCACAAACGTGAACTTTGATGTCATTTATTTGCTCACAAACATACGTAACCGGGCAAGAACTGCAAGGAAATCAGATAAGGCGTTGTCATGACAATGTTTGCATGCATTTTGCAAACAACTGATTGCCAAATATGGAGGAAAAGTCCTGACCCCGACTGTACAGGTGACAGTAAGCACCTGTTCTGAGATTTAATGTACGTTCATAATCTATTTCCAGGATTTACACAAGCACGGGCACGTAAAACAACAGCGACAGCGTGAGAAATCACGTAAAGCCGTAAGAAATACAGCCTGATGAATTTGGATCGGCTTCAAGAATGTCACAAACCAGCCAAAGGTGTTTGGCACCAAACACAAGCATTGTGAAGCTACATCTTAATATTTAAGCTTCTGGAATCCTGAAAATCTCCGGATTTCTAACTCTTAATGAACACAAGAATGCAATTAATGGTGCAACTTTCTCACGCCGGCCCAAATAAGGAAAACCAGCAGAGATAAGACTGATAATCTAGTAAGAATCAATAGACACTGGGTGGATGTTATCTCTTATCTGCTGTGAATGAATCATCTCAACAACTCTTTGACATGCGCAAAAATACATTTGGTTTATGATGCAACGCCTCAAACCAAAGATGTTGAGAAAGGAGAAAGAAAAGCCTGGGAGAAGAAAAAGAAAAAGTGTGTGTGTGTGTGTGTGTACTTCCATGTTACACATCTATTGTACACATACCATTGTACAGCACAGTACTTGATCAATAAACAGACAGAAAAAAAATTAAGAAATACTGTGACACTACCATGTTTTTTTCTGGATATGGCACCAGTCATACTATTTTTTAATAAACACCATAATAAATCCATGCATTCCTATTATAACCGTCTAGAGCCATAAATACGATGGTAGATGAATATGATGATGCTTTAGCACCACCATCTCTATCCGAGACCAACTTTGCAAGATATAACAACAAAAATACTACTTCTCTAGTATTGTTCTGGTTTATACAATGGCAAAGTCATTGAACGCTTACAAAACAATAGAAATACATGCATTTTAGTACTGTGGTATACATGACACCATGAGTGTGCAGTGAATCTTACAATTACGTATCTTACAATTACAGAAACTAAAACTGTAAAATATCAAGGCATTTCACCTGGTTCACATTTAAGTACCTTGCTGTACCATATGTGACCCTGGAGCACAAAACCAGTCACAAGTCGCTGGGGTATATTTGTAGCAACAGCCAACAATACATTGTATGGGTCAAGATGATTGATACAATATTACGAAAAGATCATGTTCCATGAAGATAGTTTGTAAATTTCCTAACGTAAATATATCAAAACTTAATTTTTGATTAGTAACATGCATTGCTAAGAACGTCATTTGGACAACTTTAAAGGCGATTTTCTCAATATTTAGATTTTTTTGCACCCTCAGATTCCAGATTTTCAAATAGTTGTATCTCGGCCAAATATTGTCCTATCCTACCAAAACCATACATCATGGAAAGCTCATTTATTCAGATTTCAGATGTATAAATCTCAGCTT
>NW_015625021.1:886301-910500 GCF_001515625.1 Sinocyclocheilus rhinocerous
ATCTCAGCCAAATATTGTCCTATCCTAACAAACCATACATCAATGGAAAGCTTATTTATTCAGCTTTGCATAAGATGCATAAATCTCAAATTCACAAAACGGACCCTAATGACTGGTTTTGTGGTCCAGGGTCACATATAGGGTTCATTTATGGTAATTGAGCCACTTTCCCAGTCACCTCAAAGGCAAAAGTGCCCCAATTTACTGAACCCGAGTTCACACTAAATATACCAAGGTACATTAATACAAATTACTAGCACGACACAATGATAGGGTACTCCCACAGCAAAAGGGTTAAACGTGTATTATTGACACTTTGACTCAACTTTTATTCAGGACTAGCAAGCAAAAGCAGCTGAACTCACCGATGGACACGAGCTTTATATTCTCTCTGTCCAGAAACTCGAGCGCCACGGACACGTTCTCCAGCTTCATCTGTCTGAAGGTGGGTCTGGCGTGATATTTTCTGTACATCTTCTTCTGGCTGAGCACCTCGAGCAGCGAGATGAGTCGCAGTCCGTCGCTCAGGTCCAGCTGCAGGTCCGCGACGCGTTTGTTGACGCTCTTCAGGTGCTCGTTACACCAGCGAGTGAACGTGTTCTGCTGGATCTTCTTCCACGGCGCGGCGGCGGCTTGTTGACGCTCTTCAGGTGCTCGTTACACCAGCGAGTGAACGTGTTCTGCTGGATCTTCTTCCACGGCGCGTCGTCCGCCAGGTCCTTCTCTGTGGCCGGCATGATGATTTAATACTCGTGTGTTGTGTGGTTAATAACTCTGGATGTGTCTCGCGTGTCTGCGCTCGTGCGCTCTGTATTCCGAACTGTTTCTCTCTCGCGACGCGCCTGCGCGCGCTGTTATATACGGCAAGCGCGTGACGCCACCTGCGCAGCATCAGACCTAACCTGCCTTTCTACAGCACAGCACGCTACAGCCCTTCTCTGTCCGGTTAGCTCCAAACGATCAAGAAATTACAAGAAAGGATATGGTAAGAGAATAAAAAATACTATTTAATAAAAACATCAACATAAAGATAAATAAAAAGTCAAATAGGAGATATTGGCTATATTTACAATTGTATATAACATTTTATATTATTTATACATTTCTTTTCGATTAAATGTTGCTTGTGTTCTGTAAAACAATAATACAATAATTAAAAAAATTATGATAAAATTAAAAGAAAATAAAAATCTGCATGTTTATTATTGTTTTTTTATGTTTTTTATTTAAAGCATTAAAAGCTTTTTGTTTACTATTATCTTTGTACTGTGTTAGTTTTTTCCTACCATGTGATTTTTTTGTGATTATTTACACATATATATATATATATATATATACAGTGGGTACGGAAAGTATGATAACTGCTAAAAACAAATATAAGTAAAGGAAAAATTAAACAAGCATATTTAAAAATATAAAGTAAAAGTTATAAATAAATCTAGATAGTATTATTTTATATGCAAAGTATATAAAGCATCATACACTGAAGACATGTTCTTAAACCTGTCCTGAACTTTTTATGTTGTGTTTTAAACTTTCATTTGTTCTATGCTTTATTAACTGGGTTTCTACATAAATAATAAGAAATATTAAGCGAAATGATTAGATTACTTTTGTGTGTGTGTGTTCTCCAGTAATTTTCATTGCAATCTAGAGTAGATAATCGTGTAAATGTGTACTGATTGCAAAAATGTTCTCCACAAAAGGCCCCCAAACACTTTCTGCTTGTTTGATAAAAGCCACACAGGGCCGTCTAACAGATTTCAGATGCATCTCTGTAATGGACACTTTCTTCTGCCTTCAGACACTTTTATGATTCGCCAGACAAATGTTTCCCACACGTTTGGCAAGCTCCTGAACGCCACACTGACGGCTTTGTTTTGTCTCTGGGAAGGTGTCAGCAGCACTTTACAATCATAACAGACGTATCCAGACGTTTTCATTATACACGCCTTTCCCCTCGCCCTCATATCCTGCACGGCTTCCCACCTTTGCTGACAGGAGTCTTAATATTCACTCCAGTATCAACAGCGGCTATTATTCCATGCAGCGCTGCCATCCCCAACGTTTCCCATGCAGCATACAGTACATGATCAGCATTAGTTACCAGGGTGGATCAACATTGCATCACACTCTTACAAATGAAAAGAAAGACGCACATCTGTGATATGACAGCAGCTGAGCTCTTCTGTTTGAGAAGCATTCGAAACAAAGCCAAACACTTAAAGGAACAGTTCACCCAAAAGTCAAAACCCTCAGGCCATCCAAGATGTAGATGAGTTTGTTTCATCATGGGAACAGATTTGGAGAAATGTAGCATTGCATCACTTGCTCACCAACGGATGCTCTGCAGTGAATGGGTGCCGTCAGAATGAGAGTCCAAACATCTGATAAAAACATCACAATAATCCACACCACTCCAGTCCATCAGTTAACATCTGGAGAAGACAAAAGCTGCGTGTTTGGAAGAAACATATCCATCATTAAGATGTTTTTAACTTCAAACCATCGCATCTGGCCAAAATACCAGTCCATAATCCATAATATTGATTCCTCCAGTGAAAAGCGTTATTATGGATCATGGACTCATATTTTAGCCATGCAACAGTTTGAAGTTAAAAAACGTCTTGATGGATTTGTTTCTTACAAACACGCAGCTTTTGGCTTCACAAGATGTTATGTGATGGACTGGAGTGGTGTGGATTACTTGTGGATTATTGTGATGTTTTTATCAGCTGTTTGGACTCTCATTCTGACGGCACCCATTCACTGCAGAGCATCCATTGCTAAGCAAGTGATGTGATGCTACATTCCTGTAAATCTGAAGAAGAAATAAACTCTAAATCGGATGGCCCGAAGGTAAGTACATTTGACACAAGTGTCATTTTTTGGTGAGCTATTCCTTTAAATAAAGACTGAAAGAGATTTTTAAATGTCATGAAGTAAATATGAGTTGTGTTCGCTGCAAAAGTCTGTCCTGTAATCATTTGTCTTGGCTTTTTGTTATTTTTTAACCTCGGTGACGGTGATGATGCATCAGTCGGTTGAGAAACATTGTCTCGTCACAATCTCTCACCTTTCTGAGCCGAGTAATGTGTCTGAAGCACAGATTACAGCCTTTGTCTGTCTGTCTGTCTGGACTCAAACCCACAGGCTGCACCAAACTGAGGCCCTCAGGCACGGCCCGACTCATCTGTAGGATGACGTGCTGTTGGTAAAGCAGATTGCATGAGATCTTTGATAGTGCTGGCATCACATCTCCAGGTGCATCTGAATCATCAGGATGTCGCTGTTAGAGATCAGCACTATTCATTGTAATGGAATCAGAGGCACATTTTCTGTCTGAAGGGCACATATTTAACAATTAATCTGTATGTTTTACTGTACCGCTTTAATTCTGAGATTGCCAGAACTTTTGAGCAATACTTTTAATGTGTTTTCCAGTTAATCATTTAGGATTTTTAAAAGAAATTTCTTCTTGTGCAACCAAAATAACCTTTAATATGTTCCTGGCACAGTTAGCTAACCGTCTAATGAAAGAGAAAATACAAATTTATCATAAAAGGCATGCATTTAATTTTCTTTTTGTATCATAGTAAACTGATATGTTTTATTTCTTCCCATTTATATCCTGTTTGATAGCTGATTATTTCATTACATTTATTCAATGCATGATTTTATATCAGATGCACATGCATAGCCTGTCTTTAACTTGCCCCCCCCCCATCATCTCAAAACATGATTACATTTTAATATTAAGCAGCTTCAATTCTCCAAAATTGTGTGTATATACAGTATATGTATATATATATATATACATATATATCTGTTGTTTCACTATGACTAAATTATACATATTTATAGACCCTGTTCACGCATGTTCCGTTGTATGAGCAACGGTATAGTATTAAATTGAACTCGAGAACAGAAAGCCTGCGATTTGAGTTTGCTTCAGTGCTGATACGAAAGTGATGTTGCATAAATCTCAGCAGGGGTGTGTCTACTGTTATCAGACGGGGCGGGGAACTTCCTATCATCGCTGATGTCCTGAGTCAGGCCCGGTTACACGCCCACGTCACAGTCATGTCAAAGCGAGGCCCCCAAGGGCCCCTGGGTGTGTCAGAGAGGAGTCGATGAGCTTTGGCAGTGGGTGCAGACAGCTTGACATTCTATCAGGCTTCCATGAGAATGTGGTTCTAACCGCTGCAGGAAACATGGAATCTCAAGTTTACAGATCTGTCCTGATTTCCAGACAAAAGAACAATTCAGCAAAGGTATTCGAGACATTCCACACCTTACTGGAAATAAAGATCAAGGAGATGTGCTTGAGAAAGGAACACTTATAATCTTGTCCTGAGAACAAATGTATGGCCTTGTAAATGCCAAAGACGCTTCATAATGCACATGAAAACAGAAACATAACAGCTTCTAAAAAAATCTTGTAAGGGCTGCCATCTTGTGTTCATTTCTACAAACAACATTTAAGGTGAAAACATCATAATTTAACAAGTTTTGTGTCAGTTTCAAGAATTGAGGGGTCTATTCACCTTATTTTACAACATTAAGCAGTTTTCTGTGAATATACGAGACATCTGGTTCATTAGCTGCTATGGTAAATATCTAGAGAAAACTAAGTACAGTAAACGTTTAAACTATTTGCGCTAAAATTAATGTGTTTAGGATTATGATTGGTAATTAAAATAATATAAAATACCATGTCAAGCAGCATAACAGACTGTTTTTGTACAGCTAAAATTACTGTAATGAAACCGGAACCCACGCACATACAAGTTAGAAATGGCGCAATCGCTCTTACGTTTGTGAACGTTTGCCCCTTAAAAAATACTAATTATTAGTGAGTTTTGATAAACCCATACAGGAAAAAAAAACATTTTATTTGCTGATATAGCTAAAAATACATGAAATAGGTGTTGACCAAAAAGAATCAAACTAGTCAAGTAAAGTGAAGTTGTTTTATTGAAGTCATGCACATCACACTTGTTAGTGCAAATACCCTTTCTGTATTCCAGAAACTCTGTCTTTACAAAATAGAATTTTGACAATGAACTATCTTTGATGTTTAAAACAAAAGTGTAATTCCGAGCTCTCTCAGTTCAAGACGAAAAAAAAAAAACTCAATATTTACGAATAAAAAATATATACAGGCAGTGTGCTGTACTGAACTGACTTGGTTGGTAGTTGGTGACCAGTTTAAAGAGATCTTTTCCCAAAGGCCCAGGTTTAGCTTTGATTTTCAACTTAAAACAACTTGTGAGAAACTTTATTGCACCACTATGAACTGACAGAGAATGAAGAAACAAAAATGCAAACTTTATGCTTACAAAAACCAGCCTTGATAGGTTCAGCTACGACCCGTTTAAATTCACATCAGCGTTTGCATCTTTTCCTTAGTTCTAATGTTTGTTGTTATCGTTAACGAGTTCCAAAACTTTAATTTGCAATTTAAAAAAAAAACCGCTTGGTCAAAAACTGCACGTGTTTAAGCCAAATTAAAGGTACAAATGCATCTATAAAACTAAACTAAACCGAACTTGAACTGGTATCCCAATTAAAAGGATAAGAAAAGGCCAACGCATCATATCCTAAAAACTGGCTTCAGCAGCAAATTAGATGTGACCGATATCATTTATATCCAATGTTTATTTTGTGACTATAACATATTTACACACAAACATTCATACATACATATTTACAAACAGCCTGTGAAGGACGATGTTCCAAGTGGACTTTAGAAATAAAAAGTCCATCATGCTGTTTAAAAAAACAAAAAAACGCTGCTTTCGATGCAAGAGATCTGTTTAAAGCTATCCTTTCTGTGCTACAAGCTTTGCTTTTTTGCATTCATGGTCAAATCCATGTCGACATGTTCGATGGATTTTTGTTGCAGTATGTCTTTCCAGTGAAACAAAAAAGATGCAAAAACAAAGTCCGCGACACCTTGAACCAGATGAGCTCGGCTTTTTGCTCCACGACTGTTTATTTACAGCACAGCAGACAAATGTGAACCACACACCAAACACATCATTGGTTAATTCGTCTTCCTGCAGTCTCAAAGCAGCTTGCACATCCACATTTAAACAACCCATTCACCCTCCAAATATTTCACTCTCACCTATTTCTGTGCTTCACGAGAGCGGATCTGTGACAGTTCCACCCATTTATCCCATTCATTTTAAAGCCTTTGCATCCAATTTCATTCTGTAAGAAGAAACCTATGTTACAGGTAAGGCAGCAAAATCCCAGAGCCTTTTCCAGGAGGTACTGTAGGAGTTTTAACGACTTTGAGAAACTCAAAGTGCTCCATCTCAGTCCCAACAGCAGGACAGTGTGTTGGTAAAAAGCTACAACATTTGTTTTTTTTGTTTTTTTTTTAGGTCAACGCTCCATCTGTTTGACGCTGACCGCAATCCTAACGTTGAATTTCAAAACCACCTAGATACTTGTAGTGTCTCTGACGTGAACATTTGCTTATAATACATGATACAAGAGAAACAGCCATAGAGAACAACGACATCACTGTGCTAGAAGCATGTCGGCTCGAACACACAATAACAGCACAGACGACGTGAAATTTAGACTTTTTTCCATTCGAATCGATGAGACGCTGCATGAGTGGCACTTCAATGTGAACTAGTCCTAGTAGTATTTAAAGTAGGCACTTCTCCCCTCTGTGCCCTAGAGTTCAGATCCTCATTTGGCTGTACATCTAGTTGGATTACCACATCTAAGATGGCAAACCACAAGAAGAGTCCAAGAAACAAAAACTTGCTAACAGAAAACGTGGTACCCATTCAAGAAAACGAAACAGTAGACCTAGTTTAGGCCATTTTAATAATCCAAATTCCCATCCAAGTGACAAAAATGCTGATAGATTATTTATTCTATAATATGCGTTACAACTTTATTCCCTCTTTCTTTCTATACTATATACATTTGCATTTTACACAGACATTGGGGCTGTATTGTCAAAACGAGAGGTATTATGTTCAGGTTTAGACCGAACGCTGGGATTGGACAGAGGGCCGTGCTGGGGACAGGAAGTGGTAGAGACGACGAGTGTTCTGATTGGTTCTCAGGAGGAGCTCTTGGACAAGTTGGGATAAAGCACCACTGCGGTCACAAGGACCACTGCGGCAATCACCGGCATCCAGGGCATCCAACCGCTCTGAAACGACAGCAATGCAATTAATAAAGGTCGTTATTTTAGATGCACCAGAGCAACCAGGACAGAAGCACTGGAGACTGGAGCTAAAGAGACAGAGAGAGACCTGGGTGATAGTAAGAGACAAAGAGTTACGAGAGAAATACACCGAGAAACGGAGAGAAAGAGGGAGAAGACAGGAAAAGCTAATATTTAAGTAAAACTGGGAGAACCAGTTACCTCACAGGAGTTATAAAGCAAATAAAAGCCAACACAACCGTCTTTCTTCAAACCCAAAGAAAGAAAGGCTGCGTTTAAAGGAACAGATCACTCAAAAATGACAAGTTGGACATCATTTGCTCCCTTGTGTTGTTTCAAACCTGTATGACTCTAAGTTTTAAGCATTTTACCAGAATATTCATGCTGCTTTTTTTTTCCTGTATAAAAGTGAACAGTGACCAAGGGCTGTCAATCTATAAAAATATAATAATAATAATAATTAAGATAATAATATTTATATTTAATCTTTAATATATTGTGATACTTATTATTATTATATAATAATAATAATTATATTATAATAAAATATTTTTCTTTTAAAATATGAAAATTAAATCACTAAATACATTATTGAATTAGTAATATTGTACTGTAAAAAAGTATTGAATTATAATTAAATTCTTTATAATTAAAAATAATTACAATTTAAATTTATGGACAAAAAGTAAAATTATAATAAAATTATATAATATTTCTATTATTAGTGTTATAATAAAAATATTATGTTTTTTATATTTTTGTGCTTAAACTAGAAATTTTATTTTGGCATAAAATTTGCAAATGCAGCAATTTTTTCCCTCTGATTTATGCAATCTACATGGCTCATATTTCAGGTCAGGAAATACAGAAATCCATATAAAAACAGAAAAAAACTCATCTTACAAAAAGGGAATAAGTAGTCTATATGGCGAGTAAGAACCAATGGCATTTAGTGCCACTAATGACAAAAATTGTCCTAATGCATTACGTTTGAATATGAAAAAGCATCCCTTTTTGTTTTAGGAAGCTAAAACAAAAAGGGATGATTTTCAGAAATTATTGGCTTAAATTTTCTGTTTCTGTTCAAAATTATATTGTTCGACTTGGAATATAATGCACGTGTCATATGGACTGTCAATGTGCTGCTTAGTTATTTTCACAGTTTGTCAGCTGCTGATCTCTTTATTCCTTCACTGCATGGAAATGAGCAGCATGAACATTTATTAAAACCTCTTCTTTTGAATGATAGCAAGTCACACAGGTTTGAAACAACATTAGGGTGAGTAGATGATGACAGAATGTTCATATTTGGATGAAATATGCCTTTAAATTTATAAAGGTAAAGAAGAACAGCAAACGAAAGATGACATGATGACCAAAATGCCCCAAAAAATGAAAAAGCATCCAAAATCCCCGAATGCAGAGATTTATATGCCGATCCAAGCAAGACAAGACAGTTAATGTGTTTGGTTAGTAATTGGTGATTCTGGACGAGGAATTGGTTAAGAGTTCCCACGTGAGCCAACCCCCGAAAAGGGATTTTGGGGCGAAGCGGGTGCAGAGATGACGGATGAGAGTTTGCCATGCACAGGTCGTATATATGTGATGATATATACAGAGGTGGATATACAGAAGACACACAAACAGAATCAACAGGAGCGTGTGTACCTTTCTACCACAACTGGCCGAAGCACCAATACAGCAAAGCCAGGAATAGACCGATGAAAATGGCTTGGACAGGCTGCAATATGGATGGCTAGAGGAGGGAAGGGATATTACAAATAAAACAAAAAATCAATCTTCAAACTATTCAACGGAAATCAGGCTGGGGGAGTCGAACAACTACAACAAACATACAAACGTATACAAACAAAAACAGCCAAATAAAGGGGTGCGGTGGAAGGGACTGTCCATAAATCAATACAAACAAAAATATCAAACGCCCCAGAACCACAAACACATTTGAACATCTAGAAGCAGGACATCAGGAACGAGGACAGTGTTCAAGGCATTAATAAATCACAGCAAACAATAAACTGGTTATTTGTATTCAACTAAAGAACAATTAATCTACAATTTATCTGTTTGTGATTGTGACTCCAATCAGCAGTGTGCAAGGGATTGTACTGAGGGAATTGTGGGAGATTAAGGTGATAACTACGGTTTTGTGTAGCAAATTCAAAAAACTAAAGTGTACAACTGGCCAAAAATGAAGAATAAATTGTAAAACGTGTGATGAAAAAAAGGAGAACCTGAAAGTGAAAAATCTGAAGTCTTTGAGGGGTTAATGAATATATACTCAATATGGGCTGCTAAACAATAATAATATTCAATGAAACCTATTGGGTATTTTAACTACAGCTTTTTAGAGTATTACAGAACATTTGAATACACCTATGATGCCTACAAATGTTGAATTGCAAATAATTTTTGCTAACGACTCACAAAATCGTGCCGTATATGTGTGTCCTGCTGTGTTTTCCAGAGCCGTGTAAAACAGTGAAGTAAGATCTATCACTGATTGCTGACAACCGCGATAAATGGCGTAATGTGGATGATAGCTAATTAACTGGAGTAAGATCTTAATGCTGGCTTAAAAGCAATGTGTTGGAGTTTTTTGGTGCTTTGCAAATGAACTGTGTGGGTTGTGAGACTCACACTGCTGCCTTTCTCCTGCAGGAGCTTGAGGTTGACCTTGCTCTGTTCCAGCTCGTCGTTGATGGAGTATTTCTCCTGCTCCGTCTGCTCATACCGCTGCCGCAGATCTGAGAGCAGATTCTGAGTGTCGTCGTACTGGAGAGAAACAGAGAGATTATGCAATCATTGAATACAAAAAAAAAAAAAAAACTGGGGGTCTGTAAGATTTTTTAATGTTTTTGAAAGTAGCCTCATCTGCTCACCAAGGTTGCATTTATTTGATTAAAAATACAGTAAAATCACTAATATTGTGAAATATTATTACAATTTAAAACAACTGCTTTCTATGTAAATATATTTCAAAATGTAATTTAATTCTGTGACGCAAAGCTGAATTTTCAGCATCATTACTCCAGTTTTCAGTGTCACATAATCCTTCAGAAATCATACTAATATGCTGATTTGCTGCTCAAGAAACATTTCTGCAGTTGAAATCAGTTGTGCTGCTTTATATTTGTTTGGGGATTTTGTTTTTCAGGATTCTTTGATGAATAAAAAAATAATTCACAAGAACGTTTATTTGAAATAGAAATCTTTTGCAACATTATAAAGTAGGGCTGTCAGTTTAACGCGTTAATTAATTAGTTATGAAAAAATTACGCGATTCAAATATTTTAACGCAGTTAACGCACTGGCCTCTCCCCCAGACCTGTACGTTATCTTACATTTCATACAGTTGGCTGTTGGCAAATGTAATGCAGGGAAACAACTCCATAAATGCAGTAATGCCCTAAAAATTCAAGATTGGGGCAAAAATATGCCCCTGTATGAGTTTTTGTCTCATATTTATATCATACAGAGATGCAAACAGGCAAGTGGGGAAAAAAAGGTGAGAACCGGGGGCATGCTCCACATGGAATTTTTTTTTAAAAGATACAGCGGGTAAAATAAGTATTGAACACATCACCATTTTTCTCAGTAAATATATTTCTAAAGGTGCTGTTGACATTAAATTTTCACTAGATGTCGGTAACAACGCAAGTAATCCATACATACAAAGAAAACAAAACAAATAAGTTCAGAAATTAATTTATGTGTAATAAAATGGAATGACACAGGGAAAAAGTATTGAACATGAAGAAAGGGAGGTGCAAAAAGGCATAGAAAGCCAGGACACCACTTTTTAGACATAATTTGTTAAAGAGCAAAGAAAAATACTATACAAAACTTACTAGCAGTTGCCAAGTGGTTATCAGTTTTTCTTTTCCAATACAAATAAGACCAGTCTACTAGGGATGCAGCGATTAACCGGTTTCGCGATTAACCACACTTTAAAACGTCACGGTTAATTAATCGTAAAGGTTCTGCTAAACCGAGTGTTTCTGTTACACGGAATGGAACTGTTGCAGCTTGTGCAAAATGGAAACAAAGTTACACTAAAGGTGCACCAGCTTAAAATGACGTGCTTATCAGAGATACGGAGGCTACTACACGCATTAGATTAACTGTGACAAAGGGACCAAACAGCGAAGCTTTATTTCCACCAGAGAAATGCTTGTCGATAGTGTGGGACCATTTTGCGTACACCAAGAATGACCAGGGTGTCATTTAAATATTGCCGTAAAAAACTGCTGCTAAAGAGCAAACACATTAGGGATAATGCATGGCTAGCTGTACATTGAACAATTTTAATGCACGACATGAAGGCAAGAAAAACCTGAGGCGAAGCTACGGCTCGTTAGGTCAGCATTCTGCCCGCTTCAGATCAGAAAGAGATGAAATAGTGCGGTAAGATCACATTTATTTGAATTAATTAATTATAATATTTAGCTATTTGAATTAATTATTCGATCGAGTGAGAGAGAGAGAGAGAGGTGACAGTTGCCTACCTGCATCTGTGCATCTCTCCAGTAGGCTATTTAATCAATTTTTATTAATAAATGTCGCGGGGCAGCGTTCTCAAGAAGTTTGTGTCCTCTTGAATGTTTGTATACGTGCGCAGTGTGATCTCCAATCTTACAAGCCAAAATAATAGACATGATTTTCTCAGGCCACATGTAAAATATGAATTATTATAAAGATTTTTTAATTAATATGTATGGATGATAATATTTCAGTTTATTTCCATCATTAGTAACAGTTTCCCCTGTGGGACAAATAAAGTTAATATTAGTCGTATATTAATAATAGGCTACTTCATTAACTTTGTTATATAAATGCATAAATCGTCATAATCGTAAAACCGTGATTATTCCTCAGACAATAATCGTACCAACAAAATCTATAATCGTTGCATCCCTACGGTCTACCTTTTCATAACTGAATATAAATAGTTATGACCAGTCTGCAACCGGTCCCAGTTCTTTATTTACCCTTGTAAGATCACAAGTACCCTTGTAAGACCCCCCCTCCCCTCTCCCTCATAAAAACACTTTCTCATTGGATCTAAGCAAATCTCATAGGTGACCTATTTTGATCTCAAAAAAGTGAGTTGTCACCTAAAGGTGAGTAGTTTGCATCTGATGATCATATGATAAGCGATATCACACCAGCAGAAAGAGCAATATCACACCAGTGCTGTTTTTTGTCTCGAAGAACACGAGTGCAAATCTGATTTTATACAACAGTTTAGTAAATAAGAAGTTAATATTGTGCAAAATTTAAACAATATTGTGCATTTTGTTCAATTTTGGCAATGAAAATATTACCTATAAAGCCACAGCAAAACTGTTGTGCATCTCCGAGCAACACAGCGATGTTTCGTTTCTGAATGAATCTGCGTCTTGAACGAATCATGTGAACAAATGATTCAGTAGCCCATTTATAGAGCCGTTTACTGAATTCCTGAATGAATCAGCCGTTTGAACGAATCGATTCATAAAGACATTTACCGCCATCTGCTGGTAGTTTTAGTTTTTTCTTAAAAAAAAAAAAAACATTAAAGGGATAGTTCACCAAAAATAAATAAATAAATTCTGTCATTTACTCACCCTCATGTTGTTTCAAACCCAGGGCTGCGCGATTAATCGAAAATTAAATCACAAAGGCAATAAATCGCGATTAGGCAGAAGCTGCGATTGTCATGCGTATCTTTCAGAGAAGCACGGTTCTGTGATCAGAAATAAATCGGCCAGAGGGCGCTCTCGCGCTAAAACTCCAAATATGCCCCGAAGAAATAATCCAGGAAATGCCTATCGCTGCAGCTGAATAAACAGAAGATTTAACTGCTTTCATTAATTCAACGTGACTAATAAACACACGACTACGACAATATATGGTTTATCTGAGTTCTCCTTATTATAATTTTTATTATAATAAAGTATATAATAATGCAATGCTAATCGACATAGCCTTTATCACTGCTTAGAATACTATGAAATATGTTGTGTGCCTTATTCTGTATAAGAAGCCACATCATCTCACACAAGGATTTATTTAAAACATTCGACTGATGTTATGAAGTGAGTTCGGAGTAAAAACATGTTATTAAATGTGGTACTTTTCAATAACGCATGTGCTTTCAGATGGAGCAGCATTTACTACAGAGCCGTAGTTCACTGACAAGCTACGCAAAATCGCGTTCATAATCGCAGAACGATTTCTTCGAATTCATTATCACGCAATTATATCATCTGCGATTATGAACGTGATTTTGCGTAGCTTGTCAGTGAACTACGGTTCTGTGTAGTAAATGCTGCTCCATCTGAAAGCAAGTGATGGAGATTTACTACTAATCACAGAACCGGCTTTACTGACGAGATGCGCACTAATAAAGTATATAATAATGCAATGCTAATCGACATAGCCTTTATCACTGCTTAGAATACTATGAAATATGTTGTGTGCCTTATTCTGTATAAGAAGCCACATCATCTCACACAAGGATTTATTTAAAACATTCGACTGATGTTATGAAGTGAGTTCGGAGTAAAAACATGTTATTAAATGTGGTACTTTTCAATAACGCATGTGCTTTCAGATGGAGCAGCATTTACTACAGAGCCGTAGTTCACTGACAAGCTACGCAAAATCGCGTTCATAATCGCAGAACGATTTCTTCGAATTCATTATCACGCAATTATATCATCTGCGATTATGAACGTGATTTTGCGTAGCTTGTCAGTGAACTACGGTTCTGTGTAGTAAATGCTGCTCCATCTGAAAGCAAGTGATGGAGATTTACTACTAATCACAGAACCGGCTTTACTGACGAGATGCGCACAATCGCATTCGAGCCCTATTCAAACCTGAATGTCTTACTTTCTTTTGCACAACATAAAAGAAGGTATTTTGAATACTGTTTTGGTCACTAGTGACTTTCATTGCATGAACAAAAAATACAGAGATTTTTCTCGAATTATCTTCTTTTATGTTCCATACTTTATGTTAGGCCATTGTAGCCTAAACATTTAACACAATTTTTTGGGGTATTTTCACAGCCAAATTTAGTTTGCGATTAATTAGATTAATCGCAGCAACCTGTAATTAATTAGATTAAAATTTTAAATCAACTGACAGCCCTATTATAAAGGTCTTCACTGTCACTTTTGATTAATTTTAATGCATCCTTGCTGAATAAAAGTAATTAATGTGTTGTTCATTTTGGCAGCTTATTTTCAATAAAAGATCTGGGTGGTCTTTGGTTGCTTATACCTCTTTCTGCAGGTCTCTGGTGCGGCTTTCGGCTTGAGCCAGCTGGATCTTCAGTTTGCTAGCGTCCTGTTGGTGCTGGTCTTGTATTGAGCCCAGCTTATTCTCCAGGTCGCCCTGGGATTTCTCCAGAGCATTCAGGCTGCTGCTCAACGTCGTGCTCCGCTCTCTGGAGCTGCGAAACAAAAAACGGAAAATAAAGTCAAAGATTGTGCTGTTTTCAGAATGAATGGAATAAATTTGTGTCATGGGAAAGAATGTTCTAAAACATTCCTAATAGTAATGTGAAGCTCTAGGGCAGATGAGCTCATAGCGGTGACTTATAAAACGATAATGTCAGCACAGAGACGTACACACACACTGCCTAAGGCAGAGATTAAGTACAGGACAAAGGTACTTAAATATTACAATGGTATCCAGTTATTTGAAAAAGCATCATTGAAATAGTCTTTTGTAAATACAAAGAGATGCAGTTGTTGTGCAATATGGCGATTCAAACATTCTTCATTTAAGAGAGCAGGTGTGGAATCTGACAATGTAAAACGGCTTAAAAAAATGTTTAAAACCTGACTCACTTTTGTTGTGTGAAACGATCTAAACGCCACTGAGAGCCTGTTTGTGTGAATGCGACCCACCTGTCGAGCTCTTCCTCTAGTCTGTGGAGTTTCTGCATCAGTGTGGTCTTCTCAGCCCGCAGACTGTCACATTCATTCTGCAGACCAGAGCACTCGCCCTGAAGCTTCTCCAATTCACCTGACACACAAAAACAGAGAGAAAAACTAATTATAAAATTGATTCCCTATACTCACACCCCATAACATAATGTATTAAAGTGCAACCACTGTTCAGCTCATTAAAATATCATTTAGTTTAAAAAAAAAAACTAAAATTAAAATATTGAAGTTTTAAATATATATTAAATTAATTAACAAATTTATATAAAGAAATTTAATAAATATATTTAAAAAGTTATATAAATATATTACAAAACATACAAAATATGCAATTTATAATTTATAATAAACATTCAATGTATTTATTAGCAATTATATTTATTTTTTTACAATATCACTCCATACAATACACTACCATTTAATATATTACCAGTTAAAACCATCACCTGATTTAAGTGATTACGCAAAATTAAAACAAAATCACATTTATCGTTATTCCAAACACAGGCTAATTTACCATTTTCATATTCTGTCTTTTGTCCAGTGTGTCTGTGTCCAGACTTTTTGGTTTCAGATTGGAATTTTTTTGGTACATCACTAGAGTTAATTTTATCCTGTCATGTTCAATTTTACTGCTTGACATTCTGTGTAGCCTAAAATGGCTTTAAACGATCTCAGAAGCATTGTCAGAACACTTTTATGCACATTTTTCTGTGAAAAACAAAACAAGGATCCAATAAATGATAAATAAACCCAGCAGGATGGACGATAATAAAACTGTTTCCGTGACTCTGGACAACACATTAAAGAGGGCCTGGAGAGAAAGACCCCAGTAAAATTAATACCGCATGTGTGCCTTCTCAATATGTGAAGAAATCAGTCTTGTGAAATGTACAGACTTAGAGAAACGCACTGAATAAACTAAATATTAGTATATATTAGTATTTGATAGTATAGCCAATAAAACATTACACTCTGCTATGGGGAGATCTTTGAACTTACACTTATTTAAAAGTTTGAGGTCTGTGAGATTTTTAAATATTTTTTAAAGCTCACCAAGACTGCATTTATTTGATTAAAAATACAGTAAAATTGTGAAAAAATATTACAATTTAAAATGGCTGTTTTCTACTCGATTATACTGAAAAATGTAATTTATTCTTGTGATCAAAGCTGAATTTTCAGCATCATTACACCAGTCCTCAGTGTCACCAGTCCTGAAGTTTCTTCAGAAATCATTCTAATATGCCGATTTGCTGCTCAAGAATTATTATTTTTTTTTGTTAATGGTTGCATAATATTTTTTTGGGAAACTTTAGTGGAAACATTTTTTTTTCAGGATTCTTAGATCAATACAAAGCTCGAAAAAAAAGGACAGCATTTATGTGAAATAGAAACCTTTTGTAACATTATAAATGTCATTCTGGTCACATTTAATGCGTCTTTGCTGAATAAAAATCTCACTGACCCCAATCTTTTAAAAAAGTACTGCATGTTTTCTACTCATTTAACTCAAACTCAGTTCTCTTCTCAAGGCCAGTAATTCAGAAAAACTGAACTCAAACAAAGCAAGTGAGAGGAAACAAATGTTTCCAAACAGGAATCAAAGGCGCTAGAAAAGAGAGAGATCACAAAACACCACATCAGTGATGATCTCAGCCATTGTTCCTCTGAAGTCAGCTTGATTTATGACATACAGGGAACATTACTAGCCAAACAGCACATCAGGGACGCAGCAGGTTCACCGCAGGAGCGCCGATGACGACATGCTAGGCTGGCCTGACCGCTGAACCTGGTCTGGGTTTAACAGCGATTCTGCTGAGCTAGGGCTCCTAATGGCCAAAAACCAATGGAGTACCTTGAAGTTGGCTAGCTCTTTCCTGGTGCTGGCTCTGGAGCTGGAAGCTGGCCTGCAGGTTGCTGATCTCCACTTCATACTTGGCTGCCGTCTGTCTCCATTTGTCCAGTTCGGCGGTGACGACGCTCAGGTCTCCCTGCAGAGCAGCGATCTCTCGTTCCCGCTCGGCGGTGGCGGACTCCATGGCGTGCCGGAGAACCAGGATCTCCTCCTGGGCGCTGTAGAGCTCCTCGCGGGTGGTGGTGATGGTGTTCTCTCTCTGCTCACGCAAAGCCTCCATATCAGACTGGAGCTTCGCCAGTTGAGCTGAAGACAAAGAAGAGTTACAGTGATTTTGACATGATTAATGGGTGATATTAGGTCTAAAAATTCAAATATGGCAACCGAAAATATTTGGTTTTGGAGGTCCGAAATCACTGGTTTCTCATTTTAATCAAAATTCATTATCACGAATAGGGCTGGGACAATAAATCGATGCATCGTGTTTCGTGGATCGATTCTGAGATTATCGGAATGCATTGTGATTCTCTCTCGAATCGATTCTGAGCTTAGTTTTTAACAGCAGATGGCGCTCTAGGCTAGTTTTTAACCGCACACTCAAATGCTCACGAAGAAGAGAGCTTGTTCGTTTGGCTGAGTACTGTAAGTTGTTAAGCCATCTGCTGTTAAAAACTAAGCTCAGAATCGATTCGAGAGAGGATCGCGATGCCTTCGGAAAATCTCAGAATCGATGCAGAATCATTTCTCTATTCGCGATGCATCGATTTATTGTCTCAGCCCTAATCACGAACAAAGATTTTTTAGTCTATGCTGTTTTCAGTTCAGTAAACATTACTTGTAGTGTGTCTGGAATCCAATAATTGCAATAAGCTTTGAGCTTTTGATATGAAACAAAGTCTGAATGTTCAAATTGTAATTTTTATAACAAAATTCAAACAATAAATGTTGTTTTGATGCTTCTTCATGTGTCGTAACAGACCGCTGTAGCACCTTAGTTCAAGTGGCACCTGAACTGATCATCTTTTCCTCTTTACTACTATATTTCAACAACGAATTGGAGCAGAAACTTAATTATAATTATAATATAATTAAAAAGTTGATATAAAAACTGCCTTGTGTACAATTTAAATTAGGGCTGCCCTCAACTAAGGATTTTTCTGGTCGACTAGTAGACGTTCATTTTAAACATTAGTCGACTAATCGCACGTTTATTAATAAACCATTTAAATCATTATAATGAGCCTTTAATTTACTACATAGCCTAATAAGCGCTCAAGCACACGCATAAAGCTTGCCACAGCGCACCGGCAGAAGAAATTATTATGAATGTGTCAGTGACAAACAGTAAGGAGACTGCATTAACATTTTAATAATTTGATAAACTAGTGCTTTCTTTGTTTTCGGTTTAAGAGATGAAGTCTGCGACACTGACTCGTCATCTCCACAGTAGTGGATGCGCCTGTATGCATGTTTCATACGGATTACATAATCTGAGAATATTTGTTTTCCATTTGAATTGGTTCATTTGAAAGTAGACATTTCACTCTCTATTATATATTATCTATTATATTTCACTTTCACTCTCTTACTTAATGTCTGTAAGGCAAAAATATACAGAGTTTCGCGCTCAAGTTCACAGAGACCGAGACGGCAGTAGCATCCTGTTTGCTTTCATTATTTGTGCACACAAATAAACGTAGAGTCTTCACAGATTTTAAAGATGCATTACTCTTATCTGTATGACCAAACATGAGGGAGTATTTTAACATCAAGTGAGCGCACCGGCGCCGCCACCTGTCCTGCAGTGAGCTACTGTTCAGCTTCCACACTCCACCCAGACACTTGAACATCGCACATTTCTCTGTTAACATTAGATTGAGCGGCCATGTAAAGTTGCTAATACTTTTTTTTTTTCTGCCACTAAGTGACTAATAAAATTTTGGTCGACCAAGCCTCTTCTGGTCGACTAATGATTAGTCGACTATTAGGGGGCAGCCCTAATTTAAATGTTTATATGCAACTCAGTTTTTATTTGAGTGTTGATTAAATAAATGTAATCAATTGATTATTTTTAAAAAATCATTTTGGTTGACCAACCCATACTGATGATTATATTTAGAAGTTGATCAACCCATGCTGATGATTATATTTAGAAGTCTTTTTGAAGATTAAAGTCAAAACACTAAAGCACACTTCATGTAAGTGTTGAATGACTCACTCTGTAAAAAGCGGATCTGTTTAGCAGATTCTTCAGTCTGCTGTCTGTTGGTTCTCCTCTCTTCCTCCAGCAGTGCTGATGAGAAAAAGACATTCAGCGATTCACACTAATGCCAGTGCAGTCATGACCCTCGATTATTAATGCCGAATCACTACTGAAGGAGCGTTTAGTACGCTGCCGTACCTTGCAGCTCGAGGCATTTCTGTTTGCCAGTGTTGGCGAGCTCCTGGGCCTCCTGCAGCTCTCGGTGGAGGTGTGGAATGACATGCTCAGTATCTCCAGCTTCCAGGTTCCTGTCCATTTCTACAAACACACACAGAGCAGACGCTGCAGTGAGGGAGCATAAAGAAAAAACATGGCTGTAAAAAAAAAGACATCAAGAGAGATAAACTGACGAGTGAAACCCCACACCCTCAGTATTGCATTAATAACTCATCCTGCCCGAACATGAATGATGCCTCAAATCATGCAGCTTGTTACGAAATCCTTGAACTTTTCTTAATGATTCTATCCCTCAGAGACCCGAGCATTGATATTGAGGATAAATTATTTTTTCACACCTTTTCACATGTCTTCAGGAAGCCATTAGTTCAGGTTTCAGTTCAGGCAAAATTTGCATTGGGGTATAATTTGGAAAAACGTTGTGAAACTAACTCTGGGCATTTAGGGTTGCAAAATAATTTTTTGATAATTTATTTAAATTTAAATAATGTAATAAACTTATATCAAAGCATATTTTAAATATGAAGTAATTTTAATACAACTTAATTAAACAAAATTAAATCAATAATTAAAAAATGACTAGGCTACATTTTAAATTGTTTTATAACTACAATAATTGCAACAATATTTTTTCACAATTATCCATTAGTTACAAATACATTTAGTTTTAGTTAAATGTAAAAAAAAAAAAAAAAAGTATTTAGTTAGGGACAATTTGCATTGAGCTATGATTTATAAAACGTTGTAAAACTGTCCATTTAGTGTTTTCAAAATTTCACTACAATTTTGTGATATAGTAAGTGGAACTTCTGAATTCTTGTGAAAGTTTTGAAAACACAATTCAGCACAAAATTTAACTATTTGAGCATTTAAATACTGTAAATGTATGTAAAAGCATATTTTTAATTATAATGTAGTGATTTTAATACCACTTCATTTAAAAAGTCAGTGTTAAATCAATGAGACAATAATGATGAAATGGCTCAGAAAACACCCAAAAAAAATTGATTAGTTTTTGTACCATTCACTGTATAGATAAATTTGAATATCAAAACTGTTGTTGTGATCAATTTCACAATGTCATATGTAGTTGGACCCACATCTAGTGACTTTTAGGTTATTATTTAATTGCTTTATACAAATATTGCATTTCTGGCTCTCCGAAAGCCAGGGGACTTTTGCACAGGGATGTAAATGTAAAATGCTGCAGTTCCTAATAAACGGACTGCAGACATATAAAATAACATATCTGTGCTAAAAATGCTTCTCCTAAAAGCCCAAAGCCACTGTGAGTGTGAGACCAATCCATCACGATGGGTCAGAACCTTTGGCGCCACAAACGACACATTCTGTTCGACCCCATGGGCAGAAACATCAAGCACTGAAACACGATTACCGCAAACCAAAATCAAGATGCTTGCTCAGAATCAGTTCATTATGTGAAGAATGATGTATTTGTTTGCTCAGTCCGTCAGTGAACAACTCGAGTGCAAATGCACATGCACAACCCCGCTTGCATCGAACAACAGAATATCCAAAATACATTGACTTTAGACTACGGGACACAACTTGAAGCCTGATTACGTAAGTCCAGCACACGCTCAGACGGCTCTAATGCAAGATCTACAAATGAGCCGTTGAGATGACCTGCACACCAGGCCAAGCAAAAGAGACATTAGACAGTCTCCTGCGTTCCCTCATAAGACTTCATGCCGAGCAAGCGCACATTTGCAGTCTCTCTGAGGAGCATCCAGTTGGTCTCTCATGTGGTCTTGTAACAACAGGCTTTTGGGAAACCTCCTCTGACCATAAACTGATGAACGTCCCCCTCTCTGAACACTCTACAGATGTCGGTAAAATCATGAGCTAATTTAAGGGCTGGTAATCTGTCATGATGTCAGACGAAGGGTGTTTACTGTGGGCGAGGGAGCTGCTTTCAGGCAAAATGATGTAACGAACTCGTCTACTTAGCGGCGTTTCTGAAGTTCTGCCATTTATTTAATGAGAGGGGGCATGAAGTGGTGTGTAATCTCATTCTGCTCCTTCTTCGGTGATTTCATCAAGAGCGTCTCAAAAGGATTTTATGGCTGAGATCGAGTATCACAGCCATATAAGGTTACATGTGTTCAGATAACTCATCATTAAGGCAATTGAATAACTCATGCCAGACGCCTCGGTGTAGATGCAATCTAGGGGTGAAAGAGCAATTCAACAGTACCTCCTAGTGGCACATTTTACCAAAGCTTTCTGGAGAAACCAAATCATTATGCAAAAACAAACGCAAATGTCTTATGATCCAAGACAAATACAGCAGAATTCCGAATGACAATTATAAACTGAACAATTAAGATATCTGCCTCACAAACACATGGGACCAGTGTTGTTCTCAACCAGGGGGTCGTGACCCACTACGGGGCTTAAACACATTTTTAAGGGGGTCAAAAAATTATACATGAATACATGTATAATACAAAAACAGCTAAAAGTCGAGCTGAAAACTGTCATCATATTTCATTCCAGGGTTATTAGAGTTAACTAACTAAAAAAAAAAAAAAAACTTGATGGTGTTAAAATAATTTAAAGCTGGAAAAAAAAATGTATACAATTTGTTTTATAGAAATATTTATAAATAAAAACACAACAAAACCACCAAAATGTTAAGAACCAGAACCCTCGCGGTCTTGGGAAAACTTTGGATATATTAATGAATTTTAAAAGTGAGACTTTTAGACTTTGAAAAGTCATGACATTTTTTTTTTAAATTCTAAAAATTCATGTACATTTCTAGAATGAATACAAATTTCTTATGTCAAGCTCTAAAAAATCATTAAATATAATATTAATATATTATTGAGTAGAAATGACTATTTTTGAGTAGAATTGCTATTTGTGGGTTAAAAATCATTGAAAAAAATTATAAGCCATATAAATTCATTATTGAACCTTGAAGAACATTCAGTTCTTGAATGTTCTGAAATCAGAAATGTAATTATTTTGATTTCAATATAATTGAATATAATTTTAATATTTATTTGGGGAATAATAATATTAAATGGGGAAAAGCAGCTTTCTCGTTACAGAAGAAGTACCATAAATATAAAATTTTTTTTCCAAAAAAGTCAAAAAGGTTGAGAACCACTGATTTAATGGGATGAAAAACTAGTTAACTTTTCTTGGTTGTATTGTTTTGGCTTGGCACCCAATTTTATGCAAAATTAAGGCACTTTATGCCCCATCAATGTTTTCCATAATCTTCCAAAGATAACTTTTTAGATAACTATTTATATATCACTGTACATTGAGAATTCAGCAACTTGATCTTGAGGTGCACTACACCTACAATCCACTTATGAGCTTAGTACCGTTTTTGCACCAGAAAGTGTTTTTTTTCCCCCCAAAACAGTAACATTGTTAGTTCTACTGGTGTTTCTATCCAGTATCTATCCAGATTTCTCCTCATTATCTTCAGCTGGAAACACATGCATGCTAGAATAAACCTTCTTTAATCAAGAAGGTAGAGAAAAGCTCCAGCAGCACACATCCCTCTGGTCTTGGCCGCCTCTGAGTCTGCCTGGCAAGTCCTACACTTCATCAAGTGTGCCCTCGAACAATGAGGTGCTGAAACTGGCACTTCCTCCCTGATCCGAGCCAGCGCTCCTTATCTGACGTCCCATTAAAGGACATGTGCTCAATGCAATCACGACAGCCCACTTAGACTGAATTAAACCAAACGCCAGGCGAGTCTGAACAACATTTTTGTTCAATGAGAACTTGCCTAATTGCTAAAAAAAAAGAATCTGAAAAACATGAGGAAAAACTGGCGTGAAAATATGAGCTTGAAACAGATTAATTAGAAAAATGAACAGTGACATTCTGGACAGCCTACACTGAGGTTTCTGCTGTGTCATATCTCTTATTTAGGACAGATACAGAGAGAGGTCAGCAGTAAATCTCACACATGGCCAAACTATAACTACACAAACACAAAGCGTCTACCAGGGGCTTTTATCTGCCCCAGCAGGAGCTTAACAACACCTTTAAAGGTGCCATATTCTACTTCACCAACATTTTTTCCACCTTAAGTCCACTTAGTTTTACTCAAGGTGACTTGGACCAAAAACACCCATAATTACATCTCCTGAATATTCAACAGGCAGTGAATATGTAAATATGGGTGTTTATATATTAATGAGCTCATGACTGTGACATCATATTGATTTCTGAATGAGCTGATTTTATGGAATAGTTTCAAAAAATGGTCTTTATTTTGGATTATTTACTCATTATGAACGTTATGTATGGTTGTATAGAACTTCAACCTCAAACCTGTTTTCATGATGTGCTACAGATGAGCCTTAATGAAAATGGATGTGTGGGAGACAAATGTCCTGCTGTCTGGTGTGACTCAGCAGTGTGAAAGTAGATGAAGGATCTCAATATTTTCAGCCTGAGCGGGTGAGAGTCACAACTGAGCTGATGACATCTGAGATGAACCGCGTGAGAAGGGGGCGAATGCCCTCGATCCAGCGGAGCCACCATGACAACTAGAAAACAAACTACTAGTAGAGATCAGTGCCATTTCAGCTCATGTCACCGTAGTGTCTATTTCATCGCCATTCATTCATGCAACTGCAGCTTGAACCAGTTTTTTAAAAACCTTTTCTAGGAGACAATGACTTAAAATTTTCACCCAACACTTTCTGCCCATCTATGACGTTCTCTTTTTTTTTTTTTTTTTT
>NW_015625021.1:910566-930175 GCF_001515625.1 Sinocyclocheilus rhinocerous
TTTTTTTTTTTGGTGCTTTGTGCAAAGCCAAAGTTTGAGCAATATTCTTAGGTTGCATTAAAAATCCAATCAAATTAAAGGGACAATCCAGTAAAAGATAATACTGTCACCATTTACTAATCCTCATGTGGTTCTAAATATGACTTTCCTCTTCATAACACAAAAGAAGATTTTTTGAGGAATGTTGGGACCCCAATGAATAAAATATATTAGTTTTGTGTCCCATAAAAGAGAGTCAGTCATACAGAATTTAGAACAGCATTAAAGTAAACAAGTAAATGATTACAGATTTTTCAGCTTTGGGTGGAATATCTGTTTAAAGTTACTCTGAAGGTTTTAAAATGTAACACTAAACACATTTAGAATTTCTAAAAAGTGATACATTGTATCAGTTGAAAGCAACCCTTCTTCTGACTGACAGACGTCTGAGCGGCAGCTGTACGTGACATTGTGAAAGCACTCAGTGTCTAATTGGGCTGTAATTGGTTTATATTCCAGACTGTCCTCCAGTGGAACATAAAGTGGGGCGAGGGGAACGATCTGAGGGAGGGAGATAAACCAGGATGACGCTGAGACACCTGCCAGGAGGACACCTTTGGGTCCCACCGCTGTCACCTCCAGCAGATGCAGACCATATATAGTCAGATTGGGGAATAACACACCCTGTTAAGCTGCACAGTTGTTGCCGCATGCCAGTCCCCTGAGCTCTAATGAGTGCAGATAAAGAGGGTGACTAACAGTTCAGGCCAGCCAAATCACACAAACACGCCCACATCAGCACTGGCGTTTCAGACAGGGAAGCTGAAAAGAAAACTTCCACACAAAAGAATGGAGGGATTACCTTTCAGAAGAGAAACCCTGTTCTGGGCCTCGTTCAGTTCTTGTTCATCCATTTGTCCGTCTGAAATGAGAGAATGAAAGAAAGAATAAAAATATGAAAAAATTAAAAGGCAAGAAAAAAGAAAAAAAAAAAGAAAAAACAAATTAAAACATGAAAACAAAAAAAGAGAATAAAACATGGAAAAATTTAAGGAAAAGAACAAAAAAATGAAGGAAAGAAAGAATAAAAACATGAAAAAAAGAGAAAGAAAGAAACAAAGAAACTAACAAAGACAAATAAAAACATGAAAACAAAAAAAATAAAAAAAATGAAAAGAGAAAGAACAAAAATTGAAGGAAAGAAAGAAAAAATTAAAGAGAAAGCAAAAATAAAAAATAAAGGAAAGACAAAAAGATCACACAGATCAAACAAAAAACCATGAATAAAAGACAATAAAATAAATCAGACCACGTTTACATAAGCTATAACTTATAAGATAAATATATTTTTTGTTAATATATGTTTTTCATATAATACTTATTATATCTGGGGAAAAAAGTGGGATGTATCAATGAAAGCTGTAGTAACCAAAACACAGTAATTCATACATTACAAATGTGTCCATGTTTCACGTACCTGATGTGTCGTCACTGCTTTTGTCCTTGCTGGGGCTCAGAGTATCTGACATATCGCACTCTTTAGCGTCTACTTGGTTTTCTATGGAGGCAGAGCGGAAGAGACCACTTAGAGGAGAGGGGGGACACAATCATAACTCAAAACAACATTAAAATAAGCATAACTATACAGCGATCACAACCTTTACCAGGCTCTCTGCTTCAGTACCTATATCCAAACAGGAGTGTGTTTGATGGCTGTTTATATATTAATCACAATTACTCTTGGTCTACAATAGCAGGCAGTGAATGAGCCCCCTGTAGTTCATCCTCTCTGGCTGGTGGTAGTTATTGCCCACACATGGTCATTTGAGTGACCTGGGCTTCCAATGGGACATACAGTCACATGCTAAACTAGTTGCAGATTTAGTTTTGCGCTGCTGTAGTATCCATGTGGACTAAAGAGAGTTATAAATGTGGTTTGAACAGGAAGAGGTGACGCCGGTCTAAAGAAAACTACTGGCAACATGTTCATGCATCATCGGATATGAATGAATGGCACCTCAAATTTTCAGTATGAAAGTTGTAAATGTCAATCAAAAAATCACTATCAGTCAATGCTGTCTAGATATTTCCATTACTCTCAGACATCAGGCCAAACGTTGCACATTTAAATCAATATATGACCTGAAAAACCACCCATCCTGCAGTTACATCACATGATAGATCTTCTGAACTCAGTGTTCCATGAATAAGCACAGTGTAGCGAACAAACAGTGACTCAGTGGGACTGAATGGATGAAAACTAAATGATGTCGTCATAGGTAACGGTTGACCGGTGAATTATGGTCTAATCTGTGTGGCCATAATCTCAGACTCTAATCTGAAGAGAATTGAGGGGTCAAGGTCAGACGCCCCAGCAGCTGTGAGAGGTCAGACACACAAGAACAGCACAAAGAGGACGGGGTCAAGGTCTAAATGCCACCTCATTCATAAGCTTTCATAAGGTTATAACCTGGTCCAGAGTGAATTTACTCTGATTATAGCATTTAAACATTTAAAAATGTTAACGAAAAAGTTACAACAAATAGCTTTTGTTCTTTTTATCTATTATCATCATTATTATTTTTAGGCAGAAAGGATTTAAAAGTTTTTAAAAGTAAATGAAAAATGTACAACAAATAGTTTGTTTTAAACCTATTATTATTATTATTATTATTATTATTAGGCAGAATGAGCCGGAAGATTTTAAATTGTAAACAAAAAAGTTTACAATAAATATGTTTTAAACTTTATTATTATTATTATTATTATTATTAGGCAGAATGGTGCAAAATTCTAAAATGTAAATGAAAAAAGTACAACAAATAGGTAACTTTTTCTTTTACCAATTATTATTACATAGAATAGATTTAAACATTTTAAAATGTAAATGAAAAAGTTACAACAAATAGCTTTTGTTATTTTTATCTATTAATATCATTATTATTAGGCTGAATGTATTTAAATATAAAAAAAAATAGTTT
The DNA here is from genome assembly GCF_001515625.1 of Sinocyclocheilus rhinocerous. Lineage (NCBI taxonomy): Eukaryota > Metazoa > Chordata > Actinopteri > Cypriniformes > Cyprinidae > Sinocyclocheilus > Sinocyclocheilus rhinocerous. The sequence goes on from NW_015625021.1 coordinate 913,527, forward strand.
GTTTTAAACTTATTATTATTATGCAAAATAGATTTAAACATTTTAATGTGTAAACAAATTGTTACAACAAACAGCTTATTTGTATTTTTTTTCTTTTTGACCTGTTATGATGATGATGATTTATTAAGATCAATGATTTTAAACATTTTAAAGCAGAAACGAAAAGGTTACAAAAAATGATTTGGTTTTTATCTATTATTATTATTATTATTATTAGGCTCAACTGATTTAAACTCTTTTAAATGTAAATTAAATTCCCAACTAGTATACCTACTCTTATTTTAATAATAATAATAATAATAATAATAATAATAATAATAGACAGTTAGCTAAAACTCCACAGATGATGATGATCTTATTAGAGCTCATTACAGTAATGACCCTGACCTGGTCATGCTCTTTGAGGATGCTAAAAATAGCCACAATGCTCATTCCTGCCACCCAGAGAGCGCAGTTGTTTAATTTGGTTTTAAATAGAGGTCAGGGTGAAACCATGTGCCTCCATTGCCATCAGATTGCATCATACCAGTGTGATGTTCCCTATAACCGAGCTTAATCTAGAAAGAAACAGATTTGATTAAACTTCGATGAAAGTGACAGAAATGTGATGATACCTTTAAGCCTGTCTGGACTGGCCAAGCTGTTGTCCACTGTCGTCTGGTTATTCTGGAGATGCGCATCAATGACTTCTGTGGAATAAAACAGGAAAACATGTCAGGTCTCTGCTCCATTCTCGAGTCCACGAATGGTTCACCTCAAATGAACCTCAAAAGTGTGAAAACGGCCTTAGTGTCTTTCCCAATAAATCGATAAAAACACAATATGTGGTCTTACCATCAAAGTTGGACAGCTTGTTAATGGATGAGTCCACCGCTTCCTTCAGCTGCCTCACCGCTGGTTAAAAAAGAGAAAAAGCATTTCAGTATATCTGTCTTCTTGCTCACCTGGTGCATCTATTAAATATTTAGCATTAAATATCAAATCTCAGTCATTATATGACACTGATGCAGCCCAACTGAATACAGTATCAGCAGCAGCAAAACTGCATTTGTAGTTTTTTCCATACATACAGAACAAAGCAAAAATGATACATGAAAAGCATCAGTGGAAGCTCATAGACTTCAGAACACATGCTGGTGAGAGTGAAAATCCCCGGGAATAGAGAAAATCCATCAGCTGGAGGTGAAGTGAGAACAGACAGCATGCAAGGGTGTTTCGTTAAGAATCCATGTCGAGTTTGGAGAAGGATATTCACTTGATCTGATCTGATCTCCACATACAGATTTCAGATTATACAACAGATCCTGAGAGCCTCTCCGTTCTGCAATATAGTGTGATGTATTCACATATAGCATGGTGTGTTGAACTTTATGACTTAAAACAAAAACAGCAATATAACTTTCCAAAATTGCTTAAGGAAGATCCAACTAGAACTAACTTCAGCTGAAGTACAAACCAAAGCATACGCCAAACAATGTTTTAATCATTACAAGCTGAATGAAAGTCAGAAAATAAGCCAGCATTTCACCAGATCTGGAACGAGGCGCTTAAATAGACAGTCAACACCAAAACACATTTTAGCCTCCAAATGACAAAATCACTTGATAAAGATGACTGCATATTTCTTCCTATTAAAAAGGGGGGGGGGAGTCGCTGATAGCCTCATGGGCAGCGCGTCGACATGTAGCGCCATTGCGCTTCGGGCGTCCCGTGTTCGAGTCCCGGCTCGTGGACCTTTCCCGATCCCATCCCCCCTCTCTCCCACTTCGCTTCCTGTCTCACTACTATCCTATCAATAAAAGGCAAAAACACCAAAAAAGAAATCTTTAAAAAAAAGAAAAGAAAAAAAAAAAGGGGTCTTTCCATTATACATTTCCAACATGTCACGGACAGTCTATTCGACTGGGCTTCACTATGCTAGACAACAGCCAATAATATTTCTGTGAAATTGAAGTACTTGGATTTATTTTTTTAAACAATTCATTATTTTATTATGCACGTCTGTTGTGAATATACATTTTTAATAAGATGTCATCTGAACAATCAATGAGTCTGAAAAATCAATGCTGATTCTAATGAAAAAATAATATTTAATAACGAATGTTTCTTGGTTTAAAATGATTTTTGAACTCGATAATGGTTCTGAATAATTTACCGAGTCGGATTCAAACCCACTTTTGAATTTAACACTGATTTGTAAATCTTTCTGAATTAAAAAGAACCAGTTCATAAGAGTAATTTGTTCACAGTGAATTGCTTGTTGAATGTACAACACCACAGAAAGATTTAAGAACCACTAGCATGCACTCTAAAAACAAGATTTACTAAGATAATATTTAACGAACCGCATATGGAAAAAAATTCTCTAGTATCACTAGGGGTGCGCGATATGGCAAAAAAAATATCGTATCACGATTTTATCACGATTCTTTGTCATGTTGGTTTTACTATTTTGCAAGTTGTCGGAGCATTACAGCCAAACTAATTTCCCTATTATAAAGACAAAGCCTTTCAAGCTAACAAGATATAAAAAAGAATGGCAGATATTTAAGCCAAAGTGGGCAAAGATAAAAATCTGTGTCATTATTTTATCTTTGTTATTAAAAAATGAGAACAAAAATACACATTACAACTACACATAATATACAAATAAAACAAGGTTTAATTTTCAGGTACAATAGGTGTATTTAGCAGGAGCATTCAAGAAATTGAATGAATAAATATAAAAATAAAACACCATATAGATTGATTCCTATTAAAGCAACTGTATTAAAGTTTTTCAGTCAAGTGTAGTGAGTGAGTTTTGTTGTTTTATAAACATTAACGGAATAATTCACCCAAAAATAATTTTTATACCATCATTTACTCAAATGTTGTTTTAAACCTGAATGAGTTTCTTTTTTCTGCTGAACATAAATGCTATTTCTAAATTCAATGTGGACCAGCAACTGTTTGGTTACCCACATTCTACAAAATATCTTCTTTTGTGTTCAGCACAAGAAAGAAATTAATGCAGGTTTGGGACAACATGTTAGAGTAAATAATGACAGAAATAAATTTTAGGGTGAACTATCCCTTTAATGACAGTCAGCTGCATGTTCAGTACTGTCCCTTTAAGAGCTGCACGCGTCAAATATACAGGCACGTATCCGTTTCTCTCTCAACTGTTTACTTTCATTTTAGACATAACCAACTGAGTCTATATGTAAACCTTGTGTGTTTTGCCAGTATTCGCGCAAAAGATAACTTAGTCCAGTAATCAGGCGCTGTTTGACAGGCTTTTTAGTGCGCGCTCTTCGGGTGTACATGCTCAGAAAAAGCACACGTCAGAACAGCACGTGAATGAAACATTTAACCGGCAAGGCTTTAAAGCACATACAAATAATGTACTTTTGTGATTGTGAATAAGTGCAGTGTCCCGTGAGTGTTACTCTACCGCTGAGTTAATACTGATGTGAATGCATGTGGCGTTGTACAGTATATTGAGACAGAGGCACCAGAACTGCAACTGATAGAATGTGCGCTGTAGCACGATGCTACGATATTTCTTCAAAAGCAAATCTTGGAGACATTTTAATCATCCACGATCAAAAATCGTCACATCGCACACCCCTAAGTATCACCAAAGGACAAAAGACTTTAAATTCATTGCAAATGCAAAAAAATTTAAATATATAGCCCTGCATTTTGAAACAAACCAAAAAAAGGCCTACTGTGACCTAATTTGATGATGCCGAGTTCAAAAATATCAATAAAAACCATCACATTCAAATAGCAATAAAGATTTTTCTAATTAATTTGAAATTATCCATTTATCAAAATAACAAAAGCAGTCAAATGTCAAAAGTTTTAATGAAAAAAAGTATTCAAAACATGTCATTTTAATATACAAAAGAGTGGAAACCAGCATTAGAAATAAAATAACATCTGCAGAATTAATAATACATGTGAAAACTGGCTGAGAATTGAACAAATATTTGTAATCTGGCTCAGAGGAAGACAGGAATCATGTCTTTATGGTGTTTTTCTGCTGATTAAGGGACAATACAAGACAACTTCACCTTACTAATGCTTCTCAAAAATAAAAATTCTACAAATTTTGTGAAAAACTGCGATGTGCTTGATTAAAACAGGCACTATTTTTTAAATCAGCACCTCAAGATTAGTAATAAAGAAGCATATTGAGCAAATATGATGCAGGGCGGTGCTTAAGGTCATGTCCCTGTAAACACCTTCCTCACTTTACAGAGTAAACCTGCTTTGGTGCTCATAAGATGGTTCATTAGTACGGCTGAGGAAGACGTTGGAAAGAATGCGGTGTACTCACATTGACACTCAATGTACTGTTGGATTAAAGTGCAGTCTCCTCCACTCTTTAAAAGAAAGTGGTCTACCAAAGAAAGAAAAACCCTCCATTAAATGAACAGCAAATGGAAGAAATCCCACATCGAGGGGCATCAGATGATATTAAAACAGAAGCCAGATCTACAGGATACAACATGAGACGGAACCAAACAGAGATGCAGAGGGCAGGACAAGGACACAGACGGGAGACGCCTCACTGCCCTGAAGAGACTGACTGACACCTGTCATTCACCTGTCACCTCAGGGACAGACACTGCGACATGGAGGTCTGGTACTAAAAAAATCAAGGGTCATGTTTTAGCAGATGATTCCTCCTCTTTCAAGTTTCATAAATACTGAATTTGGCTGGGAATCTTCCAAATAAAATCCTCAAAACGTTTAAAATCAAAGAAATTGAGACAGCTATAAATATTAGCAATGTAATTTTATAGTTATACTGTAAAATAAAATGATGGTTACATTACTTTTCTTGAATACTTTTTTATTTACAGCGAAACAGTATTATTACAATAGTAATACTTCTAATTTTGTACTACTACTACAAACAACAATAATAATAACTGATTATTATTCTTATTATTTTATACATATTGGTATATTACTACAATTTCATGGCCAAATTTTGCATTCCTACAAACAAGCACAGCAAACCTGAAACTCATTACAGAAATAAAAAATAAAAATAATTAATAGAAAATGTAAAAATTAAATTGCATATAAAAAAATAAAACAATGTTTTTGTAAATGAATAATTAATAGAAAATGTAAAAATTAAATTGCTATGTTTTTGTAAATTATTCCATTTAAAATGTTTCAGAAACACTGAATCTGTCTGGGAATCTTCTAAATAAAATCTTCAAAATAATCTTAATCTTATCACTTGGAAAATAAATAAAAAATGGCATAAATATTAGTATTGTAATTTTGAAGTCTGTAAAATAAAATCACAGCATTTATTTGGTTAACTGTTGTATTATTCTTTAATTCATGATTTTTTTTTATTTACAGTGGAATATCATTATGATAGCAATATTTATAATTTTGTTTTATTTAGTAGCAGTAGTAATAAGATTAACTTATGAATATGAATATTATTATCTTATTGTTTTATTGATTTTTATTTATATTATTTTAGAATCAAATAGATATTTTTTTTTGCAAACTGTGAAGCCCTACAAACAAGCACATAAAACCAGAAACTAAAATAAATAAATAATTTCATATCGCAATCACATTTTTTTTTTATCAGAAAAATCGCAATTACATTATCCCCCAAATCGTGCAGCCCTATAATCTTCTATAGTTTCCAATCTGGCTGCCCTATTAAAAAAGCTTTAAGTCAGTTTCCTGTACAGTTATGCTCTTAACAACAAAACAACTTGTTGTGTAATGACGTGCACATCACTCGTGGTTTAACAACCACACATTTTGATGCCAAACGACAGCATCTTTGAAGTTTTCAGTCACTTTCAGCTTTGCACAGGCTGATGTTCTCAACTAAGGTCTTATTGAAGTAAAAACCCCATGTTATGCCATTCTAATCATTCCTAAGATCAGAAATGAATGATAAAGGGACAGTTCAGCGAGTGAAACATCTCTGCCAAGAGGTTTGTGGTCTGTGGCGTACCACATCAGTAGTTTCATTTGCCTCTCATATTATTGCCAGAGAATATAGTACTAGAAATCAGTTCAGGAATATAAATAACCAAGCGATTCTTGGGCAACGTTTCAAACCCTAGTGCCTTACTATATGCCTTAGCAGGGGTGTCCAATCTTCCTGCAGAGTTTAGTGCCAGCCCTAATTAAACACTGACTAAATGATATTAATAATATCAATAATTAGCAATGTGGCACATTAAAATGGGTCCTCCTGAACATTCAGAACTTATCATCAAGCAAGAAGCCTAGTATAAATAACTAAACAGGCCAATCCGTTCAGATTGTTTAAACTACCTCGCTTCTGTACTGAGAAATAAATTAACTTGGCGAGAAACGGCCAAATGGGGGGGGGGGTCTTAAACTGTATACAGAGGCGCAGACTTGAACACACATGCTCAATGCAAAAGTTCAAGGCCTTCGAGACAGAATGGAAGCAAAGCCGGACAGACAGAAAGAAGGAGAGACAGAACGAAAAATGAAAAACAGGCAACCAAAGGCAAGCTCCCATGCTGAATTAGTCAAGGAGGCGATGCAAGGTTAGCAGCACACTAGCAGACGCATGCGTCTCCAACTCACCTAAACTGTTGTTTTCCTTTATGCTTTTCTCCTGCAGCTGTTCTAACCGGACTGGAAAACGACAACGAGTTTGGGATGACCAAAAATAAAAACAAGAGCTCTATACTGACAGATGCTCCTCCTCAACCTGTTTCATCTATTTAGTTACCATGATAAGGGAGTCCACCGTTCTCAACTGAGAGAAATATAGCATGCTTGTGTGTTTTACCTTGCAGGGCTGTTAGTCTCTCATTCGTGAAGTCGTTGTCCGCCTGCAGAGCTTCGATTTGAGCTTGAAGCACCTGTTCTTTCTCCTCCATCTCTTCGATCTTCAGCTGTAGCTCTTTCTTCTCATTCAGGCCTTTCTGAGTGAGCTCCTCATGTTTGCCCTCTGCCAACTGAACATAAACATTAAGAAATGTAAAGGAATAGTTAGCACAAAAATTAACATTTTCTAAAAGTTTACTCAAACTCAGGCCATCTATTATGCAGGCGAGTTTGTTTCAGATTTAGAGAAATGAAACCCTAGCATCCCATCACTTGCTCAGCAATGGATCCTCTGCAGTGAATGGGTGCCGTCAGAATGAGAGTCCGAACAGCTGATAAAAACATCACAATGATCCACAAGTAATCCACACCATTCCAGTCTATCAATTAACATTGCATGAAGTGAAAACATCAAAAGACATTTTGTAACATCCAGTGGAAAAGTCCATCTCCTGTTGTCGTTTCACATCAAAAACCACAAACTCCAAAAAAAAAAAAAAAAAAGGAAAGAGAATTCTCTCCTGATTCAGACCAGACCACTTTTTCACTGGAGTCAGTGTTATCATGGATTATGGACTCATATTTTAGCCAGATGCCAGATGGATTTGTTTCTTACAAACACACAGCTTTTGGCTTCACAAGACGTTAACTGATGGACTGGAGTGGTGTTACTTGTGGATTATTGTGATGTTTTTATCAGCTGTTTAGACTCTCATTCTGACGGCACCCATTCACTGCAGAGGATCCACTGGTGAGCAAGAGATGTAATGCTACATTTCTCCAAATCTGATGAAGAAACAATCTCATCTTGGATGGCCTGAGGATGAGCACATTTTCAGAAAATCTTCATTTCGGGTGTGTCAGTGGGTGAAGGTCAGACATGCCTTGATCTTTTCGGTGAGATCCTTGATTTCATTGACGGCTCCGTTGTATTTGTTGGCGAGTTCTCTGAGCTCCTCCTGTGTGCGTTCGTTCATCTCTCTCAGGTGTGTGCACTCGTCCTCTGTGTTACTCAAACTCCTCTGCAATACAATAACAGATCAATTGAAACACAACAGAAAACATGCAATGGATATAACTGGCTATGATGCTTTACATCTAAATCCTCCTTTACCAGGGTAAAATCTATATGCATAGACTGCAAGTTGCATATGGCTTTTTCTTGAGCAGCAAAATCAGCATGTTAGAATGATTTCTGAAGGATCACGTGACACTGATGACTGGAGTAATAATGCTGAAAATTCAGCATTGCATCACAGGAATAAATTTGATATTAAAATATATTCAAATAGCAAAACAGCTTTTTTTAAACTAACAATATTTCAGAATATTACGGTTTTGTTTCTGTACGTTTAATTAGGTAAATGCAGCATGCATATATGTATAAAAATATAGCTCTTTAGAATAGCCCTTTCATTTAGGAATTAATAAACAATTTTGTTGTGTTTTTACCTCCACCTCGGACAGCTTCCTCACCACCTCAATTTTCTCCTGAAGGACCCGCCTCAGGGACTCTTTGGCTGTCGTCTCGTAATTGTGTTTGTCCTCTGTTAAGGCTACAAGCTCCTTTCGGATACTGTCTTCTGTTTGGTTCTGAGGAAACAACATGCTTTGGTGAAGCAGAAACTATATTCTGTGAGCACACATCCAAATACTCAAGCATACATAGGCCTTACTTTTGAATATGCTTGCAACTGATTCCCCATCACCTCCAATCTAGAGAGTAACCGGTCTTCATCGATTAAAGCCTTAAAGACACATAAACAGACTCTGTTATCATGACAAACACAGTAGTATAGTGAAACAAACAATCATAATTGTAACATATTCTGAGCACTACTAAACATGCCTATAAACAGCCATCTGTATTGAATAATTAATAATGGTCTCTCTTTAATTGCGATGTGTGATGTACCTGCCAGCTGCTCTCTGATGCTTCCTGTGTGCTGGCAAGCAGCCTCTGTAAAGTGGCCAACTTCTGCTCCAGCATCTGCTCTCTGTGTAAGGCCTCCTGAAGGACACAAACACACCAACATTATCAGATTTCTAATATGTATACTATTCAAAAGATATATTTTAAACAAAAGTAAACTTTTAATCAGCAAGGATGTATTAAATTGAGTAAAAGTGTCAGTAAAGTCTATAATATTGTTACATAAATATCTATTTTTAAAATTCTATTGTTCGATTAATCAATCTATTAAGATTTTTTTTCTTCACAAAAACGAATGAATGATTAAATAAATAAATGAATAAATAAAATGAGCAAATCAGCATATTAGAATGATTTCTGAAGAATCACTGAAGTAATGGCCGCTGAAAATTCAGCCTTGCGTCACAGGAATAATTAATATTTTAAGATATATTCAAATATAAAACAGCTATTTTAAATTGTAATATTTTAAAATTTGACAGTTTTTCCTGTATATTTCATCAAATAAATGCAGCATTTTAGAGAATTTTGAGACAGTAATATACTGAATTATATATACACTATAAAATGCAATAGATATTACATACATAATGTTATAATACATATATTATTGTTTATATTGTTAATGTTATAATACATATATATATCATATTACATACACTACAAAATATATAGTAAATAAATTTTAAATAATATAATTAATCCTGCATTTATTTGACTAATGATAATAATTATCATCATTATTATTATTATGAAATGTATTATGTTTATTATGTATTATTATGTAAACCATTATATGGTTCATAGATAAATATCCCAACTTGCAAAATCTTTGCATTTGGACTTAATGTCTTTAGATGGCCAGTAGAGGTCAGTGTTGCTCCATACCTGCAGGTACTGGGAGAGCTGAAACAGTTCCTGAGAATACATACTGGGTGTATTTGCGGACACCTGCATGCCAGAAAGAAAAAAACACAGTGAAAAAGAGACATCTCTGCACACAGTGTATCCATCTCACAATCGCAGATCTGCATGCCTCCATAAAACTCTTTGAATCTACTGAGCATCTTTTCACACGCTGTCCTTGATACATCTGAATCAGCAGCACAGTTAAAGCAGCTTTCAGTCTCACCAAAAGAAACCTCATCTGAAAAGGTGAAAACTATCAAATAACCTTGGATAATCCCAGTCTAAATCAATAGGGGCCTTGTTCCTCATATGCAGCTCTTAAATTGAATTGCCTCATTCCTAGCAGTTGTAACCACAATGATCCAAATAATGAAATCGTGACTCAAGATTAGTTACATTTATTGAATCCACATGAGGAGACGCTCCCACAGCAGAGAAGGCGGAAGGAGTATTTTTTATATTGACAGCGTCAGATGCTGCGGGTCAGATATAGAAGCGCTATATGCATCTGGAAACGGACACGACATTGACAGATCTGCATTAATTTAAGGGGGGGTTTAAGGGGGACACCAGGCCAGTCCATCCACAACGCCTTCATTAGAACAGACAAAGACTCTGAGAGCGCTGATGTAATGATTTACACATGCATGTTCTTGTCATCATCACAGATGCAGATGATGTCATCACTCTGCAGACTGATGTCATCCGCCAATTGTTTTTCCTAATCCATCTGCCAGAGTTCAAACCTCTGACTGAATTCCAAACACACTCCCTTAAACATTCATTCATTACTACTTCATTTTAAAGTTTCTACATTTAGTACACAATACATTACACTACATTTGAGTGCCCAGAAAAGCGCTATATAAATGTAAGGAATTATTATTATTATTATTATTTAAAAATCGCTGTAGCAGAGTCACAACTTCTTGTTTTCTATAGCGTAAGAAGTTGAGCAATATTAGTTGAAAACAAACTATTTTTGTTGTTTGACTGAAATTAATACTTTTTTTTTCAAAAAGAACAGATTAAATTGATCAAAAGTAGCTGAAGACTGGAGTAATGACTGCTGAAAATTCAGCTTTGCCATCACAGGAATAATTTACTAATTATTAATATAGTACATATCAAGGTGAGTTTGAATTTATAAATTCAAATATATATATATATATATATATAAAATAAATACAAAATAAACATAGCATATCAAGGCCAGTTCACTGAATCTTTGTTTTTAACTTAATTTTAATGTATTTTTTTATTAATTAATTGCAGCCTTGGAGAACATGAGATACTTTTTATAGACGCATTAAAAATGTCCTAGCCTGAAACTTTTAATTGGTAGTGTACTTCAAACAACCTTACCTTAAACAAATCACTTTAGTAATGCACTAAATTACGTAATACAGACAGTATGTGAATTGGGAATCAGGCGTGTCTGGTGTTGTTGAGAACTGATCAACATTGTGTCAGTAATAGCATTTGACTCTAGATGCACCAAAAGCACCGAATGAACAATGCTATTATATTCCTGTTTAAACACTAACACGATTAAGCATGAGTACATATTTAAAACTTCTAAAGAAAGACACCTCTGTTCTGGGAATGAATCGCCAACACAACCCAACTGTTCCCTGTTAAAGCTCCACAGAGGAATCCCACACAGAGGATGGCATGAGAGGATAACTGCATTATCTAACTTCATCTGGACCACCTCCAGGATTGTTCACAAATACACCATGTAACAGACTGACGGAGAGGAGAGCCACATGCAAACCTCAGATAGCGGCACGTAATGCTAGGTGTTGATTCAAAGCTAGGACTTGGAAATCAATGGCATTCATAAGACAGCTGCTTTGAGACAACATGGCAAAGCTGCATGCTGTTTGATATCCAAAAAACAGGATCATAATGAACTGGAAAACATTCATTCATGACCAATGTTTAATTTGGAAAAACCAAGCTCATATATAATGCATGAACAAGGCAGTCGTGAGTGCTTACCTTATCAATAGCCAGTGGCAGTGGTGCTGGAACAACACTGGAAGAGAAAGAGAGATTGTTAATGGTTGATGGAGACATCGGGACGGATCTCCTGACACATGCATGAGGAAAGTCAGCAAATATTTGCTAGCAGACTCACTCAAGCGATTCAACTTTGCACTGTTAATCTTTTACAGTACTGCCCTTTTATAACTCCAAAATATTAGCCAACCGCATGAGAGATGAGGCTTTGTGATACAGGCTGCGTTTCATTTACCTTTTTGCTTAACATTAAAACCTCTTAAAAGTCACAGATGTACTCAAACAGCAAACAGTGTTTTTTTAAAAATCTATTTTGTATCTATTATAATGTTTACCAACATTTTGAATTCATTTTAATTTTTATATTTTCTGTTTTGATTTTAATTTTAGGCAAAGTGTTAGTTGTGTTTTCAAAAAAATTTTTTTTAGTATATGTAGTTTCTATCGATTTTCATTTAAATTTTAATTCTAAATGAAATAGTTTTACTAATATTAAGTTTTTATTAATATTTTAAATGAGTTTTTATAATAATTTATATTTATATTTCAATTAGATTTTATATGATAGTTATATTTATATTATATTAGTTATATTCAAGTTTATTTTAATTCTTTAATTTGTGTTTTTGTCATTATTTTTAAATGTATACAGTTTTAATGATTTTTTAATATTTCCAGTTTTCATTTCAAAGTTTTAGTAATTGTGATTGTAATTTTTGTATGTTTGTCATTATCAGTTGTTTTTTAAATATCCATACATAGATTATCACATTTTATTTTAACTTAGTTTTTATTTTTACAATGTATAATATGTGTTTTGTCATTTTTATTAGTTTTTTTATATAAATATATAGTTAGTTTATTTCATTTCTCTCTCTTTTTTTTTTTTTTAGTTAACTATAATAGCCATGGCACACATCTCATCAAACCCTGACAGCCTTTGTAATATTACATAATATAATATACAGCACTGCCAATAATAATAAAACAATAGTCGACAACTCATTACGATATGAAATTCAGGGCTATTAATATCAGACATGCTATTAATCAAAACACGTATATCTGCTGACTGATTCCAGTTGTGTCACTCCTCATCAGCTCTGCAGCTGCCAAAGCTGCACTTAAATGACAAAAATAAGCTGTGGGTTCAAAAGGTCTGCGGTGATTCTTGTGGACTTTGAGCTCTAGAAAGAAACCAGGCAGACACAGAATATGAATGCTCTCGGTCATTGGGACTTTGTGAAATAAGTCTAACCGAATGGAGTCTGGAAAAATGGAGCAAACCACCTGATAAACCATAAACTCTGAGGAACTAGAAGAACATGCATAATGATGCCCCTTAATCCAACAAAACATTCTGACCAAACATGACAAAGACTTTCCGAAACATCAATCCATAAACTTTGCATAAATATACATTTGAACATAATATTGCGGACTATACACAACATTTTGCCCAATAAAATGCTTTTTGACATTTTATTCATTTCCATGAGCTTCTCAAGCATGTATTTTTTTAACTGCCATGGTATTGCCAGATTTCCCATGACTACGGATTAGGGTGAGAAGGATGAGCCCCTTTTGGAAGAACAAACCCTTTAAAAATGTGTCCTGCATAAACTTCCTGTTGGAACAGGAAATACATCAACAGAGGAAAGGAAAATAATTTCATGGAGTTAAAATAAAATAAATACAATTCAAATGAACTAAAATAATAATAAAATAAAACAAAGTAAAAAATAATAAAAATAGTCAAATTAAAGTAATAATAAAATAAAAATAAAATAGAATTAAAATAAATTAAATAAAATAAACAAATTAAATTTAAAAATTTGAATAATAAAATAAAACAAAGTAAAAATAATAAAACAAAATAAAATAGTCAAATTAAATTATAAAATAAGATAAAGTAATATAGAATAAAATAAGAGTGAGAAATAAAAACAAGAAAAACTATTATTAAATCATTAATATAAATCATAAAAAATAAAATCTGCATGCCATAACTGTTCTGGCCTTGGTCAAACAAACACAAATTATTGATTTTAAAGGTGCTGTATGTAGGATTGACACCAAGTGGTTGAACTAGGTATTGCAGTCCAAATTCAAAATATTGGAGAGGGCTTTTTTCACCCAGCCCCTCCTCCTCAGACTTGACGCACATGCAGGTTGCCAGATTGACGACACCAACAGGAACGAGCGCACTTGACGATGAATGAAATTAAATACGTTCTGTTTTCACTCCAACTGGCAACCCGGGATGCCGAAATACAATTGGCTAAACTGGCAGTGGGCGGGTTTTACAAACCAAAACAGAGACCGACATCCCGGCCCGGAACGCACATTTTCAAAGGAGAATAACTGACTGTAGCATTGTTTTTCAGATAAACAAGTATGTTAACTTAGCATGTTTCTTAAATATCTGCAAACATATTATGGTATTTTTATGCTTTAGTAGAGTCAAAAACTTGTCAGTGGCAAATTCTTTAAATATAAAAAACGTACTTACAGTCTGTGAGTCAGAACAGCCGGCATTGTAGTCTACTCTACCAGGATCAGGAAACAGTCCTCCATAAAATGCGCTGCACACATGTGAATATTTGGGTTGAACTGTTCTGGAACAGTGTTGTAAATACAACTTAACCACTGATTTCTAGTCGTGTCCTCTTTTGGAAGGCCAAACAAAGTAGTTTCGCTTTCACAACGAAACACACGGTGGGCTAGAGTGAGCGGCAGCCGGCGGGCTAGAGAACGGCGTGGCCGGCGGGCTTGCGGCAACCACATGTGACGACCCCGGGCTGGACTCCGCTTCGTCCACGGTGAAAGCCGATCCGGCGATCCACAGCGCAAAGTTGACGTATTTCCTCAGCGACCAGCACGGATCAGCTCTAGGCATGACGAAGCGGATATCGTCCTCTTTTGGAAGGCCAAACAAAGTAGTTTCGATTTCACAACGAAACACACAGATTCTCTGCGACATGGCAGCGGCAGCAACAATACTACAGTGAGAATAAAAGTTACACCTTCTTTCTTTGCGTGAACATTTGGGCGGCGTTATGCAAATCTTCCCACATCGTGACATAAAAATATGGGGGTGTGTTAGAACGAGCCGTTTTAGGTAGGCGTGGTTGACTCTTAACTTTTATAAAGAATATCTCTTTGGATTTGAGACTTTAGTCTTTGCAACTTTTCTTTATGCACCAAGAGCTTGTAACGCTTCAAAGAGAAAGGAAAAATTTTAATCGCATCATATGACCCCTTTAAATAACCAGCCTCAAACCTATATTAAACGGCTGCTAACCAGATGAGTGAATTGTAAAACACATAGAGAGAAATGATGAGTAAAGATAGTTCAGGCCTCAACATAGTTCAGGCCTTTTACCATATAAAAATGTCCTGCTGGATACAATTCACATTTCAAGCATTTTTTCCCGCTTTTACTTAGTCATTCCTTTAAAAGGCTGCCGATCCCTCTTTTTGGAAAAGTCTTGTTACCTGAAGCGTAGGAAAAGCAGGATTTATGGTGCGATATCCACCAGCGGGTCCATGGCTGTGGTCTTGAGATTTTTCTTTCAGGCGCTTAGCAGAAGAACATGCAGTCATGCTCTCTTTAGCAGCTCAATAACATGGCTGGATCCTCGTCGCTTGTGTAAAATCAAAACAGTGCCGTTCTGTCCACTCCACACAGTCTGACAGCATCCATGCCTCTAACAGCGGTCAAAGTTCAAGAGCTTGTCATGTGATAGTTCCAGACTCTTCTGAAATAAAACACTCCAAAGTCCCTCAGAGCTCCAAACCCATCTGAAGAGCTTTCAAAATTTCATATGCAGTGAAACTCAGGCAGGACAATAGTAGCAGAACCTGATCCTCTGGCCGTCTGCCCCCATGGCATCGGCTCAGTAACTCGTGCAAAGAAACAAAGCCGACGGGTTGGAGAGCATTCCAGCAGACATAGGGGAAGTTAGCGCTTGAGGGACGTTCAGAATGGTGACCCACAAAAATCCTTAAAAATGTGGCATATCACATGTAACACAGACAGAGGTTATGTTTGGAATAGCATACTACCATACTAATATTTGTTTAGTATATTTAGCATGCATACTGTGCATAATATGCAAATTTGTAACAAATAAGCTCAAGACATTTTTACTCTGTATAGATTAATCTAACAGCCTATAATGCAATCAAACAGCAGAAATAAATATGATGACAGCCAGCTAGTGCATATGTGGCTAATAAGCAGGGATGCCCCGATCCGCCTTTTTCGCCTCCGATACCGATTCCGATACCTAAGGTTCGGTATTGGCTGATACCGATCCGATACCAGTGAAGTTTTTTTCCCTCATTTAAATAAATGTAGAATTTATATATCTCTGTGTGTGGAACTGATAATCATTCTTTCACAATCTACTAGATACAGACTACATTATAAAGAAAAAAAATAAAATAAACAAATATGAAAAAATATAGGCCTATGTATATTTATAATCTATGACAAAAATGTATCAAACTAGGTTAGTGGATAATTCGGCAGCAAAAGTTATTCAAGAAAAATCAGTGCACAATAATTTTAGAAATCCAAACATTTAGTGAAAAAACAATATTTTGTGGGGAACAAATAAAAGTTGCACTAAATATGGTAAAATGTTACACATTGCTATTTGTATTATAAAAGCCATTCATTAAAAACATTCATATATATGTTTAAGTATATACTATAAAATTAAAATAAATTTCTTTTGAATGTATAGCATATTTTTTAATAAGGAAACAACATGTGATAGATACGATAGGACAAAACAAATACAGTGCAGCACGAACTGTATTTATACAGTCTATGAGCACGAAGCGCTTACAATGTGCGCATCCGGTGTGCAGAATGATGCGCTTGAAGCAACACGGCGTGTTGCTTCAAGCGCATCATTCTGCACAC
>NW_015625021.1:930764-933689 GCF_001515625.1 Sinocyclocheilus rhinocerous
ATTGGCTAATATTAGACATCATTTAGTCACCCAGAGTGAAGATTTAGTCGCGTATGCGAGTGATTTACATATAGAGGGTTGACAGTCTATGAGCACGAAGCGCTTACAATGTGCGCACATTAAGCGCTTCGTGTTAAAAACTGCAAAGCACAAAGTTGAGCCTTTCTTTTAACAGTTTTAAATTTCAGTTACTGTGCACGTTAAAAACAATTTATAGTCTTTTCTATGCCCGTGTTTTGTTCTCACAGACACCCGGTAGCAAGTAACAAAACAACATTAAACTCCGGCAAGAAGATAAAGTCCTTTTTGCAAAATCATAGACATGTATTTACAAATCAAGTATAATGGCAACACAGAATGATCTGAGAGCACAGAGAGAGCTTTACCGAACTGACTGTCGTAACCGAATGCGACCAGGGTTTAAAGGCTGAACGAATGACTGACAGCCACAGTGGAGAAAAGAGTTTGTGTGAACTTTAATGTAAGGACTTAAATATTCATATGTAGCTCACATTAAGCTATCGTATGGCTTCATAAGTAACAGAATAATTCGCACAATCTCTGACCGATACCCGATCCGAGAAAAATGGCACTATCGGAGCTGATACCCGATATGAATATCGGATCGGCGCATCCCTACTAATAAGCCTGCATGTCTAGTGCAAACACAAGTGACACTTATGGCGTTTCAGAATCTATCGCAACGAGACATGAACACACACACTTCATCTCCAGAGGTGCTCCGAAAGTCACTTCAGCAGATTTAAACCGTTTAATTTCAGAAAAGCTACAGTCAAATACATACAGAAACTCAAAGATCTTCACAATAATCCATAAAAAAATACATAATTTACAGAAATATTGCTATTGGATATTAAAAAGTACTTCTCAAATTAATAATAATATTAATATTATTATTTGTAAGGAATATCACACAGCTAAGATATATATTTTTTATTCATGTTTTAATTAGTACAGTTCTTCAGCATCTTATGACAAAAAAATGTTGTTTTGGTTTTGTTGTAAATTGTTATATTTCCATTTGATTACAATTTAAAAGATTAAATCATTAATCAATCTTTTAAAATTGTTTAGGCTTTATTATTTTCATTAGACAGCATTTTTGATGATAAATCTGAAATAAAAAAAACACAGAATCCAGAAAAAATCTAATGGATTTCACGAGTCGCTAAATTAATAAAGTAGCTCTTCTGTGGAGTTTATTTGTGAACAAACAAGTTCTGTTTACATTCATTCTCAAGGTCTAACAAACAGGTGGAAGGCATTTCATGATAAATATCCATATCATATAATAATGGAAGGAAGGAAGACAGACAGACAGACAGACAGACAGACAGACAGACAGATAGATAGATAGATAGATGTGTATAGTAGGGCTGCACGATATATCGTTTCAGCATCGATATCGCGATGTGCGCATCCGCGATAGTCACATCGCAGGATGTGTGATGCTTACTGATCGTTATATTTATACTGATCGTTTTCTTTGCTCACACACAGACATCGTGTCTACACTCGACGCGAAAGCTGTCGTGTCGCACCGTCCCGTGCCGCAACAGCTAAAGTCTGTCTACACTGTCTAAAATATCGGCATCGGCTATCGGCCAAAATGAGTTGAAAAATATCGGCATATATCGCGATGTGCGCATCCGCGATAGTCACATCGCAGGATGTGTGATGCTTACTGATCGTTATATTTATACTGATCGTTTTCTTTGCTCACACACAGACATCGTGTCTACACTCGACGCGAAAGCTGTCGTGTCGCACCGTCCCGTGCCGCAACAGCTAAAGTCTGTCTACACTGTCTAAAATATCGGCATCGGCTATCGGCCAAAATGAGTTGAAAAATATCGGCATATCGGCAAAATCCAATATCGTGCATCCCTAATATGCAGTGTTATTTTACATTTGATTATTCAATTTCTGTACCTGAATACTGTTAAGACTTACCTGAAAAATATAAAGCACAGTTTATTTCATTTGTATCTTTGTTCTATTATATTTACCTATGCTTGTAATTTGTATATTTTCTATGCTGATTTACTCACCTACAAAATCACCCCAATCATGAATTTTTTTTCCAAATAGAGCTATTCAAGTCATCTGGTGATTTTTTTTTTCATATAGCAATATATATCGCAGAAAAACAAAATATCGCAATGTGAGTTTTTTCCAATATCGTGCTGCCCTATAGCCTACTTAAAAATAACTAGGCCTAATTCTATTTCTAATTCTTTAATTTGAAGTTCAGAAGATTCAGGATAGCAGCATCTCCCACTAGAGCATTGAGGGGCTTCAGGCTCAGTGTCTTGTGAGGGTGTGTTTATGTAAGACAGAGATGAGTCACAGTAACTCTCCTGTTCCAAGCCTGCAACCACACACACAATTGTTTGAGGTGGTTGTTTCAATATGGCAGTCATGGGCTCACTGATAATTCATGAAGACTTGCAGATATCAACAAAGGCCAAAGCAAACACTCTGAACTGGATCAAGAAGCATTTTATTTAAATTAAATTATAATTAAATTATTATGCTTTTTCACTTTTTCAACTTTAGTTAGTCTGTAATGTTGCTGTTTGAGCATTAAAAATATCTGCAAAGTTACAAAGCTCAAAGTCCACTTCAAAAGGAGATAATTTATTCAACAGAAATCTTTTCAAAAACTACAACGAACGACTCGTTTGGACTACAACGCATATTTTCCGGGATTTGTGATATCACAAAGATTGACGAATGGGACAAGACCTGGTTGAGCTGCACTAGAGAAGGCAACGAGTGTTATCACTATGTCGGAGACCCGCTAGCTTTCCCAAGGCAGACGAACTTAGAGTGGTTACAATCATCCGGGTTTAAATCGCACTCAAATTGATTTGATAAAGAACATTATTTTGTGTATTTGGT
>NW_015625021.1:933916-936752 GCF_001515625.1 Sinocyclocheilus rhinocerous
TAACCTACACGCCTATAACTGCATCACATATAATTATTTAATTAAATCGTAGCGTTTGTGAATTCACAATTATGCTTAATTATGATTTTTTAAATGGGTTTAATATATCATGCAGCCTTGGAAAACAGTCTACTAATGTGTTTTATGGATTCTCGTCGGTGAAATGCGCCACTTCCGGTATTTTGCCGGTTAGTCGACGCAAGCAAAATGAAGTCGAGGATTTTTAAAAATCAAACAGTCTAATAAAATCGATGAATCGCGACAGCCCTACTTTAAAACAACTGATTAAACCAATTAATGTGACATTTCTCAATAATTGGCACTGGCAAATACACTGCCTCAACTGGACTATACTTTTGTGAATGTCAGCTACAGCCAATCAGAACATATCCGATGTCTAACACACAGTTAAGAAGAGCAGTTCAGTTATGAAAAAGTGCTAAGATTCACCACTGGCTCATCAATAAAGATTTAGCATAATAAAGCAGCTTCCACATCAAGATCACAGTTAAAGAAGACATTACAGAATAGCATTTGCAGAAATTAAACAAGCCACAATGGAACCAATAAAGTGTGATTGGCACATTGGAAATACATTACATTTCCTATGAGTAAAGTGGAAACAATGTCCCAGTTCTGGTTGTGGTGCTCTGCTGCAATCTGTGATCAATTACAGTGGGAAAGAAATCGAGTTCACCCAATGGAGGAAACGGGACATCTCCAACCAGTGCTTGACTTTCTCGCCCTCCAGATGGAAAATAAAAACAATCAGCAGCGACCCAGCCCTCGATGACGATCATTTCTCTCTCGTTTCCCGTCCTTCAATAAATCTATCCATTCCTACTCATGGAGCAACAATGCAGATCTATCTGAAAGAGGCTAAACGAACAGCATCAAGTGGAAAGAGTGAAGGCATTTTGCTGAGAAACTCTGAAAGGAAGGGAGATTTCTTAAGCAGATGTCTTTTGTCGACTAGCTGGAAAGAATTTGATCAGGCTAGTGGGACGTAACTCTTTCAGAGGAACAATTTCTCAGGCTGCCTTTTTGACCTCAAACAGCAAGTAAAAGCCCTGACCGCAAACACGTACTGCAGTCCCTCGAATGCATCTTCTAATAAACAGAAGAGCGCACAGACACATGCCGCTAACCCCAAACACGCATCTCCACTGGCCTGGCTGGGCTCCAGAGGCAAGAGCTAAACAACTAGACTCGTGTGGCTTCTATAAATACATCCACAAGCTGGATGTGAACATGCGACTGGGTCGAGAGCTTGGCCAAGGGGCTCCACCGCCGTCATGGGACACAACTGATGTTTGCTGAACAGGCCAAGCGGATGAGAAAAATGGGAGCGGAGCGAACAGAGATCGGACAATAGGCTTGTGCAACTGCAAATAATTCATATAAAACAAGTAAATAATTTCTGCAGGACTAGCAACATCAACTTGTGACAAAAATGAATTCATCTGAATAAATAATCTGGGCTGGGAAAAATATATATTAAAGGGGTCCTATTATGCTGTTTTAAGAAGTCTTGATTCTGTTTTGGGGGTGTACTAGAACATGTTCTCATGCTTGGTGGTTCGAAAAACGCATTATTTTTCACATAATTTACATTACAATACCTTTCTCCCCAGCCCTGGCACAAACAGCTCGATTAGTTCCGGGTTTGATGAAGGCCCGCCTTCCGAAAAACGAAATGTATTGTGATTGGTTAGCTGTCCCAGTGCGTTGTGATAGACGAACAGCTTAGATGGTGTTTCAGTACTGCCACGCCTCTTGCCAAAGCAGCAAGTTCCGTCTGCTCCGGTTTAGTTAAGGATGGCGTCAATATTGCCATATCAATTTGAGCCGGTTTCAGACCCCAAGAATATTGAGCAAGAGGATCGCGCAGAACCTTTGCACACACGGATATGGGCGGACATGGCGAAAACTTGGGGCTACAGCAGCTCTTCTTCTTCTTCGTTTTCTCTGATGCACTAACACTGCAGCAGCACTTCTTCGTCGTCGTCTTGTCTGATGCACTCAACCAAGCGTTCTAACCATGACAACCCCCCTCCCCCCCCCCCCCCCACCCGTCTTTCAGCGTTCTAACCATGACATCGCCCCTCCCCACCCCCCAACCATTCGAATTTCCGTAGGCGGGAATTATTTTAATGATATTCTAATGGGCTGCTTTGTGACATCACTAAACCCCGGAAAACAATGCTGTAGTCCAAACGAGCCGTTCATTGTAGTTCTTGAAAAGGGATTTTTTGAAAACGAAATATCTCCCTTTGGAGCGGACTTTGTAGATCTTTTTTATGCCCAAACATACACACTACACACTGACATTGACACTGCTTAATAGGACCCCTTTAAATATTTCCATTTACATACTTCCCTTTTTACATATACATTTTTCTACATTATTTACATATACATACATTTGTGTGTTTGTGTGTGTGTGAATGCATGTGTGTGTACATATACACATACACACACACACACGTTATATTAATAATTTATAAAATAATTTATTTAAAAAATTTATTTTTAATTAATCATTAAAAAAAATAAAAAGTACATTTTAAAACAATAAGTGTATTATATGTATTAAATTATACAAATAAATTAATTTATAATATTTTATACGTGTGAATTAATAATAAATATATTTAAAATTGTATAAATTTTATAAATATTCTATGTATATAATAAAGTATATCTATATATTAGTATATTAATAATAAACATATTATATAAGTATATTAATATATTTATAATACGAACAGTATATACACACACACATCATACATATACATAAATAAATATATATATATATATATATATATATAAT
>NW_015625021.1:936875-952313 GCF_001515625.1 Sinocyclocheilus rhinocerous
AACAAAAGAGCAATAATATGCAAGTGCTATAACAAGTCTCAGTTAGCCTAACGCAGTATATATATATATATATATAATACATAAATATTATATCAAATTTCAATGTATGATTTAAAAATACATACTATAATAAAACAACTAACATAACAATTGCAAATTTCAATATGTAAGTGTATTATATGTATTAAATTATATATATAAATATATGAGTGTATGTGTGTATACATAAATAAGTTAATTTATACATTTACATAATTACATTACATAATATTTTAATGCATATTACAAATGTGCTTTTATTAATATACTTTATAATAAAATATTATAATAAATATTAATAAATTTCCAAAATAATAATACAGGCCATTTAAAAACAGTTTTTGGGGGGGGAGACCACTAGCTGATCCGATTAACGGACTAGTCAATTATTAAACAAGTAGTCAACAATCCCTGAGCCATCCCTAACAGAGAGGGGTTAGAGTAAAGAAATAAGGTTCAGTCATTAATGCGTCTAGCCACAGGGTGGATTTAGAGACACTGTCTGCCAGCAGCTGAGACTCAAGGTGTGTGGTCCCTCATCCCTGCCAATGTTTATGGAGCTCTCTGCCATTTCCTTGTGCTCGCATTAAACGTAAGCTTTATTCAGCGAGCACTTCCACGTTAAACAAGGAGAGCCGTAAAAATCTTTTAAAGCCCCAAAAACGACACAGATGCCCACAGCACACACCTTGTTTCCACGCGAGTTGGTTTAACAGGTCCTGCCAGCAACGGAGGCCGCGGGGAAGCGTTCGGCGCAAGAGCCATCTGCTTCACGGATGCCTTCCGTTAAACGATTTTTATAGCCGGTGATCCATGCACAGTCAAACATCGCATTCATATGGTGGTAGGAAATCCCCTCCGTCAACAAGACCATCAATATCCCTCTTCATGAATATAATAAACACCAGACGTGCCGAGCATCAGATTACTAACTACACGACCGCTTGGCTCTGAACCCAGGATGGCAGTTCAATACCGGTACGCTATGGAGCCTTTTAACTAAATGAAGAGAATGCAGGTGAACTGTCAAGTTGGTGCACTTGGCTGGCATACACCTAGATGTCAATGTAATAAAAGCTGTCTGGATTTGGTGACACTCAAGACTAATGCTGTAGAAACGGAGCAGATGGAGGCGGATGAGACCCGCGAGACCCCTACGGTGCCTGCGCTCATCTCTCGTCTCAAGACAGTCTGCTGTTCATGCAGCATCACCAAAATCCAATCAAAAATCAATAACTGCCCAGGGCACAGTGAATCACAGACAAAATGTAATTGAGGCCTTTGGGCAATGAAAAAATCAAAACCTTTTTTTTGTAAGCTATCATTAAAATCTGATGAACAATGTGGGAATCACTGCCATCACATTTAAGAATACTGTGTGTTAAAGCAGTGCAAATTTAGATTTATTGATATAATATTGTAGTTTTTGTTAATATTTTGAATTAGATTTCATTTTTATATTTGGTCTTAATTTTTGTAAAAATTTTAGTCATTTTGTTTCATGTTTTTAATCATTTTTTAAAATGTTTACATAGTTTATATAATTTTTTAGTCTATATACATTTTTCTTTATTATTTTAGTACTTTAAAGGGATCCTATTATGCTCTTTTACAAAGTCTTGATTTTGTTTTGGGGGTGTACTAGAACAGGCTCTCATACTAGGTTGTTCGAAAAACATTTTTCACATATTTTACATTATTACAACACCTCTCTCCCCAGTCTGGAATGTACAGCTCGAATAGTTCCTGTATCAAATGAAAGCCCGCCTTCTGAAATACGAAATGTGCTATGATTGGTTAGCTGGGCCAGTGTGTGCTGCGATTGGTTAGCTGGGCCAGTGTGTGCTGCGATTGGTTAGCTGGGCCAGTGTGTGTTGCCATTGGTTAGCTGGGCCAGTGTGTGTTGCGATTGGTTACAACCAGGTCTTGTCCCATTTGTCGATATTTGTGATATCATAAATCCCGGAAAATATGCGTTGTAGTCCAAATGAGTCGTTCGTTGTAGTTTTTGAAAAGTGATTTCTGTTAAATAAAATATCTCCTTTTGAAGTGGACCTTGAGCTTTGTAACTTTGCAGATCTTTTTTATGCTCAAACAGCAACATTACTGACTAACTAAAGTTGAAAAAGTGAAAAAGCATAATAGTACCCCCTTTAAGGTAAACTAACTGACATTTTTTTTTGTACATTTTTCTTATTTCATTTTAAGCTATAATAACACTGGGTTAAATACAATTTGAGTATCACCCGACAATCACAGAAAATAATGTTATAAAAACTGAACTAAGTAAAACAACATTACATAGACATTTATGTGCATTTACACATATTTCTGTTCATTTTTACAAACTAAGTTTTCTGTAAATTATTTTCTGTGATTTCATTTGGAATATTCTGAAAAAACAAAAGGCTTTGCCTACATGGCAAAAAAAGCACAGAGCATCGTGACGTGTGGTGAGATAATACGTGTAAATACGCAATGTGCATTTGCTAAATAACCGAGAAAATAATCACAAATAAAGGAAATGATACAACCACGGAACAAAAACCAGCATAAAAGCCCAGATCTGATTCCCGTCATACAACATTTGGCCACTAACAGTCAAACTAACAGCCCACATGTCATTTCCTCTGAACAAGCACAGGCAAATGTTGTTTTGGTCAAGTGAATCAGTGGAATCAGCAGCTGTAAGCCTCAGCTCTCAGAGATTTTATCACATTATGTGCATGTTTTTATAAGTGATAGAACTTGTAATCATGAGTTACCTTAAAGAATATCTCACCAGGTTGAGCGAAGCATTGATAGAAGCTTTTTCCGAGATTAAACCACAAAAAATATTAAATAATATTTAAACAGGACTTACTCTGAACGCTGCCGAGCTTCCATGCCATCTGGTAAGAAGAGCTTGATGGTCGACACTATACAGCCATGAGTGACTAAAACAACAAGAGAAACATAAATTAAGGATGTATGACAACAGTGGTTACACAAAATAGCATTATTTTCATAACAAGAAGAATTTAAACAAAGCTACAGGTTATCCTAAGCATAAACAGGTCATAAAAATTTACTAATATGAGGCTGTCTAAGATGCCTTGATCATCAAAAATATCCAGAGACTGATAAGAATTCCTGACGTTCTGATGAGACGCAACCAACTTGTGCCACAACAACGCAAAGACTTAAATGCACAACACTCAAATGTGACAGGAACCAAGTTTCCAAAGAAACTGGAACCTAATTTCAATACCTCACCAGTTAAAATACAGGTCATGTTCATGTTCATGTGTACTTTCGTTTTGTTATGAAGTAATGTTTGCTTTCATTCGTTCTAAAGGGTAAGTTACTTTGCATTTGTATCTGATTGTGAAAGCATCCCATTGCATGTATTTGAGTTATGACACATCCAGAGCAGCAACCGGCCAGCGCTCTTGGGTTTCAAAAGCCATCTCTGCATTACAGCATCAAGTGCAGTATGTAACGGCTGCATTTGTGTAAAAGTGATTCTAGACCCATAACACAAAAAATGTAAACATGCAAGTGTCCTATATTACAATAACAAAAAAAAACAGGGTCCCAAATTAACACTCATCAGCACCAAAAATATTAACAAATGGTTTATGACATTATGTAAGTGACATTATTTTATAAATATACATATATAAAAATCACTTTATATATTTTTATTTATAAACAATTATTATATATTTAAGATTTTATACATTTATATATTTAAGATTTATTAAATATAATATTTAAATTATTTTTTAAAATAATTAAATTTATTTATAAAATAGTATATTTATATTAAATATTCAATATATTGTGTATTTTTAATAATTATAAAGTAGTTAAAATACAATATTTAATATTATGTATGAATAAAATATATTGTAGTACATATCATACATAACATATTAAATATAAATATATATTGATTTTTAAAAAATAAAAAGTATAATATAAATTATACATTTATATTATTTAATTATAAAAAAAAAAATCAAAATCAATACATATTTATATTTAATTATAACAAATAATATGTACATATTATATATAAAAATGATAAAAAAATAAAAATTATGCAGAGTTTTATATCCAGAAAGGAACATTTATATTTACACATCCACACCTGCATTACAGACAAACGCAAAGATGGATCATGTTTCATTCTTGCGGCTAACACTGACTGGCTTTCCTCACCTTTCCGGGTGTTCTCTGTCACATCCACCCCAAACTGAATGATGTCACCGGAGAGCACCTCACAGGGAGGGCTCTCCTCCGACCCCCGGCTCAGACGCTGGCTGTTGATGAAGGTGCCATTGCTGCTTTTGGTGTCCTGGAGATAGAACTGTGAAGAGAGAGGAGACGGAAAGATTACCGATGCGTCAAATACAGCACTACACTGAAGAGTGCAGAACAAATGTCACAGCTGAAAGACAGCGATTGTTAAAAGGAGGAAGTACTCAAGATAAACTTGCATTGACCAAGAGGAGAAACAATCAGACTACATTTAATGCAGTTTATAGAGGTCAACAGTTTCATTGTTACAATACAGGTTATAACACATTCTTAATGCAGAAGAGAAACATAAAACCTATAATTTGACTAGACCGGTAACTAGACACCTCAGTTTTGTTATCGTTTACTATAACTATTAAAAATAGTTTCAAACAGGCAGTAGTGAAACATAAAAAACCTATAATTTAACTAGACTGGTAAAATTGACTAATTTCAGTTTTTGTTCTTGTTTAAAAAAAATAGTATCAAAAAGATTTTTTATTAAATTTAATTAAAATGAAGCCAATATAAAAATAAAATACAAATATTAGATGGAAAAACTCAAAAAACGTTGCTTCAAAAATGTTGCCTTCACTATACAGAAATATAAAAAAAATAAAATAAAAAGACAAAAGCACAAAAGTAAAACTAAAATGAACACTGAAAACAAAAATAAAAGATAATGCAAAATATTAACAAGTACTATAAAATTAGAACTGTTGCTTTTAACTGAAATAAGTTTAAGTACAGAAATTGCAGATACTAAAAAGAAAAAAAAAGTATGCATAAATAAATTTTAATAAGCAAAGAAAAAGGACAGAAGCACATAATAAAATTACTAAAATTAAAATGAAGGCTGAAAATGTAAACAATTGCTCATTGAAAATATTACTAAAAATACATAAAATTAGAACTGTTGTCTTTAACTGAAAAGTTCAAGTGCTAAAATTACTAAAACTTAAATTAAAATAAAAACTACAATAAAAAAAAAAAGAAAAATATTCATAAATAAATACTATAATAGTAAATAAATAAGGCTAAAATAAAACCAGCACCCATCTGACATATGTATTGGCTTCCTATTGTGATCAAACATCACTAATTAAACGTTATCTGACCGAAAGGCAATCAAAAGCAACCTCTACTCATACAAGTTACTGCTGAAAATAACCAATACTGTCCTTAAGTGTTGACCAGGCAAGCTCTCAACTCATTTACTCGCCATGTTCAACATCCCTGATCGGTTTGAGCTACACACCTAATAACAAACAGCCATCAAGGGCGCCAGAGAACTGGCTTTGGAGCTGTCATGAATTGTAATTGTTTCATGTACGCTGTTGAACTCCCTTCATTCAGAATGAATGCTGCTGAATTTACTCTCGGCTGGATGAATAGACTCACTGTCAAACACGACTACAGTATGAGTGACATTCATTATTTCCGCCCAACGCCAGCATCCCACAACGCGTCACATGTGGGCTTCGCTGCTAACAGGTTCACCAGGTTAAGCCACAGGATGCAACCCTCTACATTGCGAGTAAATCACTCGCATATGCGACTAAATCTTCACTCTGGGCGACTAAATGATGTCTAATATTAGCCAATGGCTAATAAATTCTCAGATTTTACTCGCCAGTGTGTGAGTTGGAGGCTGAGTATATGATTAGCACAGATATATTTTCACTCACAGAACACTCTGACTGAGCGCTTAAGAGTTTCACTCTCCGTCAAGCGATCTGTGATATTTTTCAGTTCATTTGAATGGATGCGCAGCGCACCTGTGTTTGTGTATTTGGCGTAACGTAAAATCTAGTGTGAAGGCGCACGACTCGCCATCGGATTCTCTCACACGCGCAAAGAACGAGAGCGAGCGAGAGTTTTACATAACATGCAGAATTGATGCGCTACATGTAAACGATATACTTTGTTGTATTTTCCTGTAAAAATAACGGAGTTCCTTTGGAATTCTTAGCTTTTAAGAACTGCCGGGTTTTCCTGTAGTAGGCGGAACTAATGCGCAAACAACAATCTCATTGGCTGGTGCTCACCTATTCTGTTTGACTGACTGATATTAAGAAAGTACTTTCAGATATTTAAAAAGCTGTACCATTTTACAAACATTATATATATATATATAGTATAGTATTTCAGTATGGCGAGTAAACAAAAAAAAATTTACTAGCCAATGGCGATTCAATTGCCAAGGTGTCCGTAGAGGGTTGGGATGAATGCTGTCTTCTTCAATGCAATGAAATCAAGGTTATGACTTGATAAGGCCCACAAACCTGACATTTTAATTTACATTATGCAACTGATTGGCCATATGATCAAGCAGGAGTTAAGCGCTATCACATCCTCCATCATAGCAGGAGTGAAATGTGATATCTGTGTTTGTTTTACGTGTATTTTGGCATGGAGACTGCATGTCATTGGTGATGCATCTGTTCATAAGCAACCAGCTCATTTGGAGAAAACGCAGATTAGCTCATGTGCATAAAGAATAAGGCTGGTTTAATTCAGAAATACATCTTTATCAAAGCCAAGCAACAGAAACGTAATGCATGCAGAAGCAGAACTGCCTCTGGTTCACGGTTTGATGTCACATATAGCTGGATGCTACATACGGTCCTTCTACTTTTCTAAGTGACTTTAAAAAAACACAGAACTAGTAAGTGTACAAGCAAACGAGAAAGAATGGAGAAGCACAAATGACATAGCATATTCCCTCCTATTTCCTCTTGCTAACGGTTGTGCTGACTGCATTCTGAGGTTATTGTGGTCGCAGATTTTTTTTTTTTTTTTACATTTGTTCAATTTTCTAAAAGCCCATAATGTTAATGTCACTTATGCATAAGCAGGAACTGAGTAAAAATGAGATTAATTAAACTTGATAGGCAGCACTACATGACAGCAACATATAAGAATATAAAAAATATGAACAATTATACTTCAATTAGATATTAACAAACAATATCTACTGATATGTTAAGAATTATTTAATAAACATTAAAATACAGGCACAATTAAAAAATACATATGAATTAGATATGCACTACTGCAGGGATTCCCAAACATTTTGGATAGCGAAACCCCTTTGACATTAAACCCTGACATTGAAGTCAATTAATATTTCAATAATTTAACAACACTTTCACATGTTCAGGCTTCTCTGATGTTGGTTAACAGTCACATGCAGGAAAACAAATAAAGTATGTAATTTTACAGTAATTTTAATTGCCTTTTTTAAATATTTAAAAATAGTTTTTTAAAAATGTATTATTTTGAAAATGTAATTTATTTATTTACATATTAGTGCTGCATTATGTAGTCAGAAAATTATACTTTATCATATATCATGGTTTCAACTGCAATATAATAAACATTCAGGCAAAAAGGCCACAATATTATCATCATTAATAATAATAATATTACTAATAATAATACAATTATTTTATTACAAATATTTTTACTCTATAAAAATATAAAATAATTCAAAAATAATTGTACTTTAATAAGAAATTAGTATTTTATCATTTTATTTTATACCAGTTTAAAACAATACTGTCAGACGAACTTCAATCTACTTTACAACTGTTCTCTCATTTTTTTCACTCAGCCTTACTTGGTAGTGTAAAATACTCAATGTGTGATTCCTAAACTATAATTATAAAGTCAAATGGTAGCAGTTTAGGGAGGAACTTCTGCTCGCCTTCATTTATCAACAGCTGGCGTGTTAAATATTGATTAAATATGCTGGGACACGGCACTAATTCACTTGCTTGTGTCACAGTGACCATCAAGTGGCTACTACACAGGGGGTGAGTGCAATACAGAGAGAGAATGAATGAGCGAGAAAGAGAGCGGGCTGATTTTTCTGTCAGGGATTCGCCCCCACATCCCATCGTCAAAGAGCACATTAGCATTCCTGAAGAGACACGATGCTGCCACCAGCCTTCTGCCTCTAACACAAATCTGATTTGAACTTATTCAGCAGCACATCTCAAACAGATGCCAGTATTCCTGAGATCAGTGTGAAGGTCAGCATTCATCCTATAAGAAATCTCTTTATATTCTACCTAACTGAGTCCATGTGCAGACTGGAACTATTTTGAGTGCAGGTCTTATATAAGCTGTACAGAAAGGCAGTATTACCCTGTGCAAACAAGAGCAGAGAAGATTTGTGCAATTAACACTTCCAACACTGATAATTAAAAGGAATCATGGAAAGGAAGGAGGTGGAACATCAACTTCAGTTCTGCTGGTAGAATGGTTTAAGCAAGACATTTCTACTCTAGTTGGATGGTTATGCCTGTTTAGAGAGTTAGAGTTGTCAAATACAAGACATCTGATATGAATGCTCCTTTATTAAAATTAAATAAGAATGCAATATTAACAAATTCAATTAAAATGTCTTAATGTTTTCAAAAAGTAGCCTTCAACTTTCTCAAAATAAACAATAAGTTTTTACTAAAGTCAATGGGTTTGATATTCTATCAATGTCTGCAAAGAAGTCTTGAATCTCCAAACACTGCAATCATAAGCTATGTTCATATCATCCAAATCCTATTTTCCACATATCCCATTCAAACATATGGTTTCATATTGTCTAAACAGCAAAAAACAAATAAACATACAATAAAAAAACAGTCTGGTTGTTAATGTCTGTATTTTTTCGTAAACTAAAAAAGAAATCATAAAAAAGTCATTACTTCAAAATAAACATTAACTGCAAATAAAATATTAAAAGAGAACAAACTTTTTTTTTTATTTCTGCTAGTTGCAAAGGCATTTTAATGTAGTTTAACTTCAAATACCAAAAACTAAAACAACATAAAAACGAATAAAAACTATATAGACAGAAAAACAAACAAATAAATAGGGATGGCTCGACCACTTTTTCAGAACCGATACCGATACCAAAAATTCTGAGTATCTGCCGATACTTGGGGTGCTCCGATTGATTGGCTACCGATCACTATTGGCCGATAATCACGTTGGGATGATTGATCGGCGGTCTCTAAAAAGGCCAATCTCAAAAAAACTATCTCAAGCTGATGACGCTGCCGTGAGAGGTTTGGCACGACATGCAGCGTCACCCTCAGTCTCTGTCCGGCGTGGGTGAAATCATTATAATGCTAAAGGTGAGGTACTCACCTTCATATTTCTTCATTAGATAACTTATAAAGCAATCGACCCAGACCCGGCTGACCATTTAAAATATAGCCCTGAACCCGTACGGATAGCGGGTCGGGTCCCGGGTCTTGGGTCCTCCGTGTAGACCTCTATTTCACAGTCAACATATATGGCTTTTTGGCTAGGTTTAAAGGAAAAGAGCACTTTTAGATAAACAAGGCAATAATAGATGGCAGGTAGGAAATCAAAGTTCGGTTTCGGCAGATACTGCTTTCTGTGATCGGCGATCGGCCTCAAAAATCATGATCAGAGCACCCCTAGCTGATACCGATATCGATTTGATACCAGCGCAGTTTTTTTAAATGAGTGTAGAATTACTATACCTCAATGTGTAGGTCGATCATCACTCTTTTGTATGTTACACACAATCTACTAAATATAGACAGCTTCATTATAAAGAAAAAATAACAAACAAAAAAATATCAAAATCTATGACAAAAATACTATTATAAACTAGGTTAATGGATAATTCAGTAGCAAAAGTTACTCTAGAAAAATCATGTGCACAATAATTTTATAAAATCCTAAACTTTTAGTGGAAAAAAAAAACATTATTTAGTGGGTAACAAATAAAAGTGACTAAGTGTAGGGCTAAATCTGGTAGGCCTACACATTGCTCTTTGTATTGTTGTAAAATACATTCATGAAAAACAAGTAATATATTTATATATAAATATATACTATAGTAGTCAACATTTGAAGCGGATCAAAACCTTTCATCAAAGTTGTCCGAAAACCAAAACAATACCCGTTCTTTTCTTAGGACAACTTTGATTAACTTTTTTGATCCACTTCAAATGTTGACTACTGTATAAATTAAAAGACATTTCTTTTAAATGTATAGCAGAGTAATGAGGCAGCAACATATGATAGATAAGACGAACAAGAAAGGCTATTAATAATCTTTCAGTGCGCAAAAGTATTCTGATACTAAAGGCTACAAATACAGAGCGGCTCAAAGCACTTATGCGCATCCCGTGCGCAGAATGACGCGCTTGAAGCAACACAGAGTCACAGCGCGCAGCATAGAGAAGTTCAAAGCACAAAGTGAAGAGATATTGATGCGTAGTGTATTGAATATGTGCGTTCGTTTATTGAGCCTTTTCTTTTAACAGTTTTAAATTTCTGTTACTGTGCTCGTGACGAACAATTCATAGTGCTCTCTACTTCAGTCTTGTGATCTAACCAGATATCTGGTAGAAATTTACACGATTTAGAAACAGCACGAAACTCCAGCAAGATAAATTCCTTTTATGCAAAACCATTTATCTTTATTTACAGATCAAGTATAACATTAGGAACATTTAATCATCTTGGAGAGAGTTTCATCGTCTTGACTGTCATAACTGAACGTGACACATAGTTTGAATGCTAAATGGAAGATGACAGACAGCCGCTGCGGAGAGAAGAGTTTTATGTGAACTTCACTTAAATATTTGTACCTCACATTAAACTATGGAAAAGCTTCAGAACACTTGAAATATAGTGCACGAAAACTTTATGGTGCTTTATAATGTTTTTGTTGCTTTCGTGGGGCTTAATTAGTGCTGGGCGGTATACCCGTTCATACCGAATACCGGTGTTTATTTTTGTTATGATATGAATTTTTAAAATACCGCAATACCGGTGTATGTCGCTTAAACAACGTTCGGAACGTGGAACTGTTTGAAAGGGGTTCCTTTTCACTGGTGCACTGTGGTGAGGGAACAGCTGTATGTGTTACTAAGCGTGAAAGTTCCGAAACTGAAGCTGTAGAACTAATAGAACGTGATGACAAATGATACCCATACTGTGCTGCACATTATTGGCAATATTGAGCTGAAGCTTGACTTTGCAAATTTAAAATCGCAAACCAAATCGCAATCGCAATATGTCAAAAAAATCGCAATTTGATATTTTCCCCCAAATCGCACAGCCCTAATACCGATACTGAATATCAGATCGGCGCACCCCTACAAATAAAAACAATTAAGGAGAAAACAGGAAATATAAAAACTAAAATGAAAACTAAAATAACTGGTGCAACCTCATTTTCATTACAAGGAGATTCGGTGAAATCCATTACTTCACTTTTCTGGTCAAAACAGTACAAAAGCTCACATCATACTGTCTGTGTTAGTCTCCCTTAATCATATCAGCCAAAAGCCTCAAGATTTATTCCATGAGAACAGCTCTGAAAGCCAACGCTGAGATCTTGAAGGAATGCAGAGTTTAAGCTTCAAAAGCAAGTCTAAACCTAAATCACTCCTACCTGAAAAGAGCTCCATCCTGGGATGGAAAACAAACGGCCTGGCTGAGGAAATTAACATCGATCGGCGCAGGTTGTGTAAAGCAGATCAGCTATAGCAAAGACACTAACCCGTTAAGCTTGGTTACTAATCAGCAGGTCAGGCAATAAAGCACCCTTAACCTCAATCCTCAAGAACCAGGCAAATCAATACGAACCTGGAAAGCTTAAATCTCATTCATGCTGGAAATGTGATGCATGTCAACACACATGTAAACAAACTCCTTGCAAGTAAAATTTTAGCAAACCTGAATTAATTACTGCAGCAAAAACACTCAAACAGATAAAGTGCCAGTTTTCTCTGAACGCTCGATCAGACCCAGTGGAGATTTAAAATTCACTACCGGCTACAGAATGACTCAAGCCTAAGTGGGGTTTAAGATTTCAAAAGGCAGTTAGTTCTCTCCCTGGAAAACCTGAAGTCATCTTACAAAAGAACCCCTTACGCTTGGCCTGTGAAGACACCATCTATCGTAGAGCAGTTTCATGGACAGAAGGTTCACTGTAGTACAATACATCAGTACAGTCTAACACAGTTTTTTAGTCTTTGAAGAAAAAAGACAATATATGGACAATTTAAAATAACAAGGACAGGTGATATGTATTCATTTTAGGCCATTTTACTCTAAAATCATAAACTAAAATAAAACTAATTTGCAAAATGAACTAAAAATGGTCAAGCAGCAAACTTTAACCAACTATTCAAACATTTACTAAGTTGAGTGTTAAATTACAATAAATAAAAGACAGCAATGGCATATTCACAATTACACATTATTACTAGTATGTGCATTATTCAGTTTAAATGTAAAATGCTTAAGTTAGATTTAATACATAACTGATCAATTTAATGCTTTTCTATAACATTAGTGCAATAATATATTGCAGCGCTGTTTATTGTCAGCAATTTAAATTAAAATATTCAATTATTTTATTAATTCCAATTTTTCATCATTTTGTTGATAAAGAACAGGATTACACTACATACCTCAAATAATACTACATAAATACCTTTTAACAATGAATACATAAATAACTGATCAATTTAATGCTTTTCTAATATATTGCAGTGCTGTTTGTTGTCAACAACCGATTTAACTCAACTGTCAACAACTGAATGCTGTTAATAAACTAAAAAAAAAAAAAAAATTAACACTACATAGTTCAAAGAACTCAAAGCCTCCAATATATTAAGTCAATATACACTCATACTGCAAAAACATCCATCAAAAAACACCCTATTTTTATTCAGCAGCCAGTAATCAATATTAACTTCACTTCTGAAGTTCTGGCCAATGTTTGTGTTTCCTAAAGCTTGGAGCCTGGAGTTCTCAAATACTATGAATCATCTAAGAACTTAATAAAAACCAAGGCTAAAAAGTTTATCCATTAAAGTCTTCCATCATTAGCTTTTCAAAACACCAGAGCTAAGGCACAGACCTGGAGAGATGCCCATTCATTGAACTACTAGTAGAGAATTATAGGAAATAAAAGAAAGCACACTTATATCTGTCGCATTTCAGTGTCTGAATGGATTGTTATAATATTAACATTTAATCATTTAGCAGACATTTATCCAAAGCGAACATCATAAGCAAGCGGTCAAAAGAATCAGCATCTAAGTACAATGTGCCAAATCAAAAGTATTAGGGCTGTGACGGTCGCCATGACAATCGTGTCACTGCTGCCACCGGCAATAGTGCACGTGACGTCACACACTCTATAACAAGTAGGGATGCACCGAATGTTCGGCAACCGAAACATAACGAAAAGACCGAATAAATTGTACCGAACAATGATATGATGCGATCAAATAGCAACCAGAGAAGAGTGAGAGGCGCGCACTCTTTATAATGCAGCACACATGTCAGCAGTGGAAGCATTTAAAACTGTCCGAGAAAGACGCAAAAATCATTACAAGCACCGACACCGAGATACTGTTTAGGACTGCAGCGCATGTCTTTGATGAGAAGAGGAAGGGCTGATTGTTGCTGGTTACTGTATGATGATTGAAATCGCGAAATGGCCTTAAACAATTAGTAAATAAACTGCAGAACGTCATGTTTTCTAATACACGCGCGCATTGCATGTATTCTGACAGCGCTGCACGAATTCTCTGCGCTATCTGCTTGTTAACCAGGGTTCAAAGTCCAAAGCGCAACGAAAATCTGCGCTGAAACAGTGTTACTTGTCAGTTGCTCAGTCACATTTTTATGAATTTTTACAAGGCATGTGATAATGCGATACGTGCGACGTATTCGTAATGAGACTCATTTATAAATCTGCTGTCAACAAAAAAAGCATTGAGGTCTTCCTGCGCGTTTCCGCCCAAATTAAAAGTTGACAAAAAGTAAGAACTCTATCAACATTCATAAATGTTAGTATTGTAATTTTACTGTTGTTCTGTAAAATAAAATAAAAAGTAAGACAATAATAATGATAATAATCATTACAACAGCTCTGTTAAAACATTTATTATAACATTTACACATAGTGTTTGGGATCTGTAATATTTTCTAATGTTTTAAAAGAAGTCTCTTCTCAGCAAGGCTGCTTTTAACTGTACAGTAGAAAATACATGCCTGATTCAAAGAAGGGGGTCTGATGGCCAAAAAATATTATTTTACTAACTTATTAATTTTAAGTAAAATTGTGCTTTGTTGGTATGTCTGCTAGAATGTTAAAAATGTTCAGTTTTAAATATTTTTTAAATTGTTGTTTTGTAATTGATTTTTTTCTTTGAAAAGCAAGACAAAACAGTAAAAAGCAAATGTTGATTATTTAATTTATGCAATGGTGAAAAAGAATTGGCAAAATACATGGGTAAAAAAACTTGAAAAACTGTGTTCGGTATTCGGCCTTCGGCCCAGTGTTTCATTTTGTTCGGTTTCGGTTTCGGCCAAGAATTTTCATTTCGGTGCATCCCTAATAACAAGCATAATACAAAGTTTTGTATACAAGTGTAATAACAGTAATAGTTGCAAATTGTTTTATTTAGACTTTAAGTCTATGGTAATTCAAAAATTACCTAAAATGCCATACACAGCATTTCCTTTAGATTGGCAGGTTTGAGCGCAGGAAAATGCATTCAGCAAATTAATTTTGTGTTGGGCGATGGACCTTGTTGGGAAACCAAATACTACATCGCCGATCTGGAGCCATGTCCATTCATGTCACCCATCCGCGTTTGTACAAGTGTCTTTAAGTTCCCGTGATTGCAAACGTATTGTACGTATGGTAATTTGTCGTGTCGCGCCGCTTTTAACTTATTTATTTTAGTGTTTTGCAGGCTGCGTGTTCACTGACGGAAGTGCTAAAATAAACACGCACGTTTGTTAAAGGGGTCATATGATGCGATTTCAAGTTTTCCTTTCTCTTTGGAGTGTTACAAGCTGATTGTGCATAGATAAGATCCCTGAAGTTGCAAAGACTAAAGTCTCAAAACCAAAGAGATATTCTTTATCAAAGATAAGACTCTGCCACGCCCCCCTAAAACGGCTCGTTCTAACACGCCCCCACATATCTACCTCACTATATGGAAATATTTGCATAATGCGCCCAAATGTGCAAGCAAAGAAAGAAGGCGTGGTTTCAGTAACAGCAGTTAGTGTTGAAGCAGCCATGTCAGGGAGAAG